>NC_045630.1:23113963-23414106 GCF_009829155.1 Mustela erminea
CCTAAATGTTCCACCAAACCCAGAGAGCTGTGGGGCATCTGTATTTACATAGAAAGCAAAGTTGACATCCAATTTCCATGTCAACATGGGCCTCCAGAAGACATTTAAGGGTGACTCAGTTCTTAACTAGAAATTCACAAAAGAGCTATAAGATAATTCAGTAAATGAACAGGTAGCAATTTCATATTCATATTTGTATCCTCTCTCTATAACTGGTTCCTGCAACTTCTATAAAATATTAAACTATAGGAGGGCCATTTAAAGAAATGGAATTAGTTGGCCTTTGGTCTATTTTTAGCCAGCTAAAACATAGGCAAGATACTAGCTTATTTATCTTTTCCAACACAATTATACATTTAGCAATTAATTCACATTAGTCCATTTCACACATGAGATAGAGTATATAAGTGACTTACTCAAGTTATACAAAAGATCCCAATAGACCTAGGAGCTCATCATTGACACTAAGTCTCTCTTTGTCATCAAAAATGTAATATTGGTCTTCGTCCTGATCTTAGTGGAACTTAGAGCTTTTCCCGTTGAGTATGATGTTAGTTTTGAGCTTGTCATACATGGCCTTTCTTATGTTGAGGTACATTTCTTCTATAACTAATTTGTTGAGCGTTTCTATCATGAGAGGATGCTGATTTTGCCAAGTGATTTCTATTAAAATGATCACATGATTTTTTTCTCATTTTGTTAACATGATATTTGTATTTGTTGCCTTGTGTCTGTTGAACCATCCTTACATCCAAAAGACCAATCCAACTTAATCATGGTGTATGGTGCCTTTAATGTGCTGTTGAATTCTGCTTCTAGTATTTTGTTGATGATTTCTTCAAAGAAATCAGGGATATTGGTGTGTAGTTTTCTTTTTTTTTTTTTTTTGTAGTGTCCTTATCTGGCTTTGGTATCAGAATAATGCTGATCTCAGGAAGAAGACAAGGACGCTCATTCTCCCCCCTTCTATTCAGCATAGTCCTAGAAGTCCCAGCCAGAGCAATTAGACTACAGAAGGAGATAAAGGCATCCAAATTGGAAAGGAAGAAGTAAAACTGTTTCCATTTACAGATGACATGATATTATACAGAAAAATCTAAAGACTCCATCAGAAAACTGATGGAACTAATAAATTTAGTAAAGTAGCAAGATAAAAAATGAACATGCAAAAATCAGTTGCATTTCTATATACCAACAACAAACCATTAGAAAGAGAAGTCAAGAAAACAGTCCCAGGTACAATAGCATCAAAAACAAACATACAAAAAAATACTTAGAATTAAATTTAACAAGGAGGCAAAAGATCTGTATGATGAAATCTACAAGACACTGAAGAAAGAAATTGAAGAAATTACAAACAAATGGAAAGGTATCCCATGTTTACTGATTGGAAGAATTAATATTGTTAAAATGTCTACACTACCCAAAGTGATCTACAGATTCAATGCAATCTCTATAAAAATTCCAATGGCATTTTCTACAGGAATAGAAAAAAATATTAAATTCCAAAATTCATATGGAACCACAAAAAAACCCCAACAGCTAAAGCAATCTGGAAAAAGAACAAGCCTGGAAGTATCACACAAACTGTAATAACTAAAACAGTATGGTATTGACATAAAAAAAGAACTAGACCAGAATAACAAATTTTAGAGCCCAGAGATAAACCCATGCATATATAATCTTTGAAAGGACTCCAAGAACATGCAATAGGGGAAAGAACAGTCTCTTTAATAAATGGTGTTGGCAAAACTGTAAATCCACATGCAAAAGTAACACTGAACCCCGATCTTACAAAACTAACCAGAAATGATTAAAAACTAAAAGGTAAAGCTTGAAATGGTGAAACTTCTAGAAAAAAAACAGGGGGAAAGCTTCCTAACACTGGTCTTGGCAATAATTTATTGGATATGTCACCAAAAGCACAAACAACAAAAGCAAAATAAAAGTGGAACTAAATGAAATTAAAGTTTCTGCACTGCCAGGGAAACCAAGATCAAAATGAAAAGGCAGCTTACGGAATGGCAGAATATACTTACAACCTTGTATTTGATATGGGGTTAATATCCAAAATACCTAAGGAACTTACAGAACTCAATAGCAAAAAACAAACAAAACAAAACAAAATTCCATTAAAAATGGGCAAAAGACTTGAATAAACACTTTTCCAAAGAAGACATAGAAATGGATAACAGGTACACGAAAAGGTGCTCAGCGTCACCAGTCATCAGGGAAATGGAAACAAAACCACATTGAGGTATCATCTCATACCTATTAGGATGGTTTTTATCAAAAAGATAGGAAATAACAAGTGTTGGTGAAAATGTGGAGCAAAGGGAACACTTGTGCGCTATTGGTGGGAATATAAATTGGTGCAGCTGCTCTGGAAAACAGAATGAAGGTTCTGCAAAAAATTAAGGATAGAACTACCATACAATGACCAATCCCACCTCTGAGTATGTATCCAAAGGAAAGAAAATCATTATGTCATAAGTTTCTGCAGTGCCATGTTTACAGCAGTCCTACTCACAATATCCAAGATATGGAGACAACCTAAGTGTCTGTCAACAGGTGAGTGGATAAAGGAGATGTAATGTATGTCGTATATTTAATGTATGAATACTATTCAGCCATGAGAAAGGAAATCCCGCCATTTGTTTAAAAAAAAAAAAATGGATGGGCCTTGAGAACACTATGTTAAGTGAAATAAGCCAGACAAAGAAAGACAAATACTGCATGATACCACTTACAGTGAAATCTAAAAAAGCTGAACTCAGAAAGAGAGTAGAATGGTGGTTGCGAGCGGCTGAGGAGCAGAAGAGAAGGGGAGATGCTGGTCAAAGTGTACAAGTCTTCAGTTATAAGAATAAGTTTGGAGGTATCCAAAATACAGCATGGTCACTCTGATGAATAATGCTGTATTGTATACTTGAAATTTGCTAAGAAAGTAGACCTTCGGGACGCCTGGGTGGCTCAGTTGGTTAAGCAGCTGCCTTCGGCTCAGGTTCCTGGAATCGAGTCCCGCATCGGGCTCCTTGCTCAGCAGGGAGCCTGCTTCTCCCTCTGCCTCTGCCTGCCATTCTGTCTGCCTGTGCTCGCTCTCTCCCCTCCCTCTCTCTGATAAATAATAATTAAAAAAAAGAACTTCAACATTCTCACTTCACGTGTGTGTGTGCGCGCACACACACACACACACACACAGGTAACTCTGTGAGATGAGGGCTATATTTATTAACCTGATTGTGGCAATCATTTCACAAGACATATTAAACCATCACCTTGTACATATAAAAATATATGAGTGTGGATTTGTCATTTATACCTCAGTGCATCTGGAAAGAAAAACACATAAAGGACAGCAACTTCACAACAACAAAAAAAGGATGTGCCCCCCTAGAGACTTTATATAGCATATCTGTAAGCAGGTAGAAGGGCACAAGGGAAGAGATGGTGTTCTAACAACAGGCAAACCATGTGAAGACACAGGGAATCGTGATGGCTGTTCTAGACACCGCCGTGGGGACAGTGCTCAGTCTTGCCGTAGCCGCCCACGTCCAGAGCATTGTTTGTTTGGCCCAAGGTGGGCAACACTCGTCAATGTTTTCTTTTTATACCAGAAGTTAGAGTTTAAAATGACCATATAAGTTCACTGCCGTCTCCTTCTTATCTGGTAGAGGCGGCTGCCCTTGTTCCTCCGGAAGGTTGGCACTGCTTTCCCACTGCTATCACCGCCGTCCGGGAAAGAACCCTCAGTCCCTGGACTTGGGTCAGAACTGCTCTCCAAGGCTCTCACATCCCAGGTGATCTGCTCATTGTCATCTGGACATTTACAGCTACTTCCGTCCTTCCTTCGCTATTTCCCATCCAAGATTTTCATGGCGTATTACTTCCCAAGAGATAACCTCCCCACTCTTAACAGGCCATTCTGTCTGCCCGTGTTTCAAGCCTCCCACGCTACATCGATTTGTCCACTGACTCTACACACAATATTGGGAAGAGTTTTGCTTAACTTAATGAAGCACAACTAACCATTTCAAAAAATGAGTGTGTTGGATTTGTATCACAAAAACGAACCATAGGTACTAAAAAGAACCATACGACTTGTTTTGCAAATTCATTGTAATGCCAAATTCCATAAAAAAATACATCAAAATTTCTTTTTTTTTTTTTACATTTTTTATTTTTTATAAACATATAATATACTTTTATCCCTTGAGGTACAGGTCTGTGAATCGCCAGGTTTACACACTTCACAGCACTCACGATAGCACATACCCTCCCCAATGTTCATAACCCCACCCCCCTTCTCCCAATTCCTCTCCCCCCAGCAACCCTTAGTTTGTTTTGTGAGATTAAGAGTCACTTATGATTTTGTCTCCCTCCCAATCCCATCTTGTTTCAAAATTTCTAATTAAATAACAAAGACATTAAAATTCCAAATTCAATACCCAATTCGGCAAACAAACTTCTTCGTAAACTTGGAGCTTTCCTCAAAGAAGAGGCATTTACTGAAATAATTAACTGTGGGGACAACACAGGGTTAAACACAGAATCTATCCATTTGTTTTCCCTACCAACAATGATTTGAGTTTTATATTCAATCTGTTTTTTTCATAGAATTTTCAAGAGTTGCTGAAAGCAAATCCTTTTTTTACACTGCTTTTTTACACTGAAGGCGTGCGCGCATGCGTGCACACACACACACACACAAACACACACTGGTTTCAGATCCGGTGTAATAACTTGCAGAGCTGGGTGCTTATTATTTTCTGCCTGATGACCACAAAAGTGTTTATTTCAGCTTGAGAAACAAACACCTCCCCCTCCCCTCATAGATTCTTCTTGGGATACTGGTTTCTACTTTCTATCAAACGCAAAGAGAATGTTGCCAGGGGGCTTTACCTCCCCAGAAACTTGCTGCCTGGCCCCTAAGGCAAGAGTCCAAATGCTGCTCGAATCCACCAAAGCCACATCAGAGGCCAAAGGTGAAGGCTGGCTGTGTAGCCCATCTGTCGCCTGGTGACCCCCAGGACCCTTTGGAATGACTTCTACCACTTCAGTGGGTGTGGATACGCTATCCTCCTCCAGCATGTGTTTCCCAGAAAGAGGCAATCTCTTTTCAGAGGTATGCAAAGGTTTTGGAGGCTTAGCCTTGTCTCCTATTGTGCTATTTGCAAAGGGCTTTCCCGATGCTAGCACGGGACACAGACGCAGTCAGCGCTTGCACATGGGGGAATCAATGCCCTCCTCCAACCCTTGCCCCATAGGGAATGAAAGGAGACTGGGCTGTGGGGACGGGGAGTGAGGGCTCTTTGCAGCACCCAACTTGTCTCTCATCTTAGCTACTGACCTCAAACACTGAGCTCCTCCCAGTCAGGGCTGACAGGAGGCCAGGCCCCAAAGGTGGGAGGCTGATGTTCAAATCTGCTAATGGAGCTTGACAGCAGCCGGATTAAAAGCCCAAATGCAGCATCCTGAAAGCAGTGCAGGACAGCGTCCGCATCCTCTCCCCGCCCGTTTCCCCTGCTCTCGGCTCTTTTACTTTTCTTTTTTTCTTTTTTTTTTAATTTTTTAGAGAGCTGAACCATAAGATAAATCTTTGCAGAGAAACAGAGGCTTAAGAAAAACATCACGCTGATGAAAGGGCTTCAGTGAGTGGAAAAAGAGGACGGACATAGACTTTGTGGTGAGATTTCCAGGGGCCGGGAGCTAAGCTTGTCTGCAGAACCGATTCCTTAGAGGAAGCAGGGAGATCAGAGAGCGAAGGATGTCATGACTGACGTGGCGATGCTGTGCTGCTAGGGAGGCCCATTTGTAAAACCAGGCCGGCTTGGAAAGCGACTTCTGACTTTGTCAGCGCAGGTGACAACTGTGACGAGCAAGCAAGAGCCTCCGCAGACTGGCCCAGTCTCACCAGTGTTCTCAGCACACAACCTGTGCTTTAGCACCGAGTTGTTGCCTCCCCCGGCTGCTGCAAATCTAAGATCCCTGTGGGTCAATGCATTGAAACTATGTCGATACAAGGCGACGGCTGAGTGCGGTCCCAAATACGTGGTGTTCCACGACGAATGTACACCGCACGTCCTCAGGAAAGGAGACTGTTCTAGAGCGCGCAACGGGGACGGCATGAAGAAGCAACAGTTCCAAGAGAAGTGGCTTCAGGATGCTGCCTTTCAGCTGACGGGTGGAGGAACAGAAGGGTCTGGTCTGACGCTGTCACCTTGAAGATGAGAAGGAATGTTCTTCTCCTCCCAGAACAAAAGCTACCCAGCTGGGTACAAAATAGATGCATTTACTGAAAATCTGGGATTTGCTGGTTCTTTAACAGGACTGACCTTTGGCATGTGGGCCTGCGTTTGGGAACCAGTTTGGATCTAGTGCTTGGAACAGGAGCTGGTGCCTTGAGGGACAGGATCCCAGTGACTCTGGGAGGAGCCCTGTCAGCCCTCTTTCCCTTCTGCTAGCGTAGTTTGTGTTGATTGTAGGCTACCCAGATTGCTTTGCCTTTTTATCCCTGTGGCTAATCTTTGGCCATACAAGTGTTCATAAATGGTGACAACTGGGGACATGTCTGTTTGGCAGACAGCAAACAAAAGACCAAAAGCAAACCAACCACAAACACGCCAATGCCACCTCTTCCAAACGGTCCCAGGAAAATATGGAAATACCAGAAAACCTGTCTCGAGCCCACAAATTCTCTGGGTGCTCTCACATTCGCGCTACGATCCAGGTGGTCGTGAGACAGAGCCACAGACAAAAGGAGAAAGATCACTTACTGGCTGAAATCTGGTGTTTTGCAGCTCCTCCAAAGCCCTCTTCCAGGCTGAAAGAGACAGTCATGGCCCCTCATCCTGCCAGCACCAAGTGCACCCTGATGGGTCACTTGAAACACAAAGCCTCTCCATTTACAATTCCTGGAAATGTGTCTTCTATCCAGAGAGTCTGTAACTGTGGATAATCCTCTGAGTGACTGTGCATTTCTCAGGACTAATATAAGACAATCACAGATTGAAAACGTTTTTAGGAGAAAAAGGACTCTGAACAGACAGCAGAGACTAGGGGTAAGAAATATGCTCAGAATAGGGATGTGCTTGTTCTGTACCAGGCACTGGGCTCAGCGCAGTTTACGCTCTGCTTGATTTAACCCATGCAACAATATTCCAGCCACTGTCCCATTTTCTGTCCCCTCACAGCAAGCCTCTCGAGTGAGCTGACATTGTCCCCACTGTCTCACTTCCCATTCAGTCTTTCACCCACTGTCAAGGTCACCAACCATCCTCCCATGGGAAGACCATCACTATATCCTACTCCATACTTCACCTTTTGGCAACAATTGACAGAGCTGACCATACTCACCTGGAGAGCCTCAAAAGTTGGTTCTTCTTCGGTTATTTTATTTTTCTTATGGGATTTTTCAGTACCCAAAGCTGCTTTGTGTCTCTCCACACTAGAATGTAGCCCAGTAAGGACAGAGACTCTGTTTCATTCACTGCTCTATCCTCAGGATCTAGAACAGCGCTCGGTGCCATTGGCCCTGGGATAAAAAAGGGATTAAGGGAAATGGATTGGGGGGGGAGACTTTTTCTATAGATCCTTTAAATTCTTTTAAGTTTTGTACAATGTGTATGTTATTGGCTACAAAAATAATCATCGCACAAAATTTCCCAAACACTGGAATTTACAGTAGGGGAAGTTGAAGAATCTGCAGAAGTCATTCATTCTTCTCCCCTACCTTTTTACAGGGTCCCACCAAACTGCACTACATATTGTTTTAGAGGACGAGGAGTGGAGACAGATGGGAAGTAATTTTTGTAGGTCCTTGATAGTCCATCTTGGTTTTCTTACCATCTCACACTCAAATCCAGATGCGTTAGCAGCTGCTTGACTGACACCGTCAATAGCCATGTGAGGATCTGAGAAAACATTATCCTTGGGAAGACTTGGCATTTTTTCATCCACCTTACAGGCCTGGGAAAGCATGCAGTGGGATTCCTTGATGTTGACTGTCCTTGGAAACTGGGAGCCAGCTCAGGTTTTATTAAACCTGGCCCTGGTTTCTGGCCACAGATGTCAACTTCTCATCCATAATTAAGCAGCTGATAACTTTGCAGGGAAGAAAGGTGATTCGTGAGCCCAAGATAGATTCAAGAACAGATTGAGGGACTCCGCGGGGTTTGTGTCATAAGTCATTCTTCTTTTTCGGGGACCCACTGTGTTTGGGACAACCCTAGAGGATTCGTGTTCTGCCATTTGCCAAGACAGATTGTGAACAACAGAATTACATACATAAAGCCATTTGGCAATGAAGGAGATTTCCCATCTTCACTAGAATATATATTTACTTTTAGATTAACCAATACTAATCCTTATCTAAATGCTTTTTATTCCAAAAAGGCCCCCAATATTATTATAAAAACCACTATTCCAAATTCCAAAGCTATTCTAGGGGAAAGCTATATTCCTAAAGATTTAGGGTCTCAGACATAAGTTGATATAAAGGAGGCAATATAAATTACATTTATTGAGCACCTCCTACATGCCTGACATAGTTAAGATGTTGGCCTGAATTCAAGAAAAGAAGTATCAGTGAGAAAGATACTATGTAGATATTCCTCATGAAACAGGAGTAGTAGACAGCAATTGCTCTTAGACTGTAGACCAGAAACCTTGGTATAGAACCCAGATGACTTCCAATGAGAAGCATCTGGATTTCCTAATTCTGAGTTCTAATGCTGTCCTCTAATAACTAGGCAGTCATGAACATCTAAACCAGGAACATCTAATATCCTAGTTTCGATCTTTTCCATACTTTAGGGACAAGGTGGTATGGGCATGGAAACACTCAAGATTTACTAGAGGCCCCACTAAAGCAGAAAACTCCCAAGTGGGCCAGCTGTCAGTATCTTCTGAAAGTTCCATACATGATTCTTACGTCTACTTGAGACCGATCACTGTCCAGCATTTTGTCGTAAGATTCCTCTGGAGTCTGTGAAGCCAACCTCTCCTTGCTTGAACAGACACAGGCTTTGCTCCCTCTGAAAAGACTGTTTTTTATTAGCAGTTTCTTTACTGAGATTTAATTCATATGCTATAAAATTCACCCCCTTAATATGTACAATTCAGTGGTTTTTAGTTTATTTTTTAAATTGTGAAACCATTGTCATTACCTAATCCAGAATATTTCCATCACCCCAAAAGGAAACACCATGCCCATTAGAATTTGCTCCTGGTTCCTCCTTCCCCCCTAACCACTGGCAGTCACTAATCTACTTTCTGTATCCATGAATTTGTCTATTCTAGAAATTTCATATAAATGGCATCACACAGTATGTAGCCTTTTGTGCCTGGCTTCTTTTGCTTAGCATGTTTTCGAGGCTCATCTATGTTGTAAGATGTGTCACTACTCCATGCATCACTGTAGCTGTGTAATATTCCACTTTACAGACAGACCACGTTTTATTTATTCACTCCTCAGTTGTCATGAGTCACTGGGTTGCTTCTACTTTACTGGCTATTGTGAATCATACTTCTATGAACATTCACATCCAAGTCATGTCCATAATTTTTATTTCTCTTGAGTAAGTAGCTAGGAGGTAAATTTTTAGGTCACAGGGTAATCATGTGTGTAGCCAGACTGTTTTACAAAACAGCTGCATCATTTCATATTTTCACCAGAAATATAGGATTTTTCCTATATTTATTGTATTTATTATATATTTATTATATATATTATATGGAAATATCCAATTTCGCCACACTTTTACCAACACTTGTTATTATCTGTTCTTTTTATTAGAGCCAATGTCGTGAGAGTGAAGTGTTCTATTGCGACCCTGCTTTGCATTTCCCTGATTGTTAATGATGTTTAGCACTTTTTATTGTGCTTATTGGACATTTGTTTATCTTCTTAGAAGCAATATCTGTTAAGATCTTTGCCCATCTTAACTGGGCTATTTGTCTTTTTATTATTGAGTTGTGAGAGATTCTTAAATATTTTAGGTCCAAGTCCCTTATCATATATACATCTATAAACACTTCCTCTCATCCTTTGGACTGTCTTTCCTGATATATTTTTTGAGGCACAAAAATTAATTTGTTGAAACCCAATTGATTTTTTCTTCTGTTGCTTTTGTTTTTGGTGTCATATCCTAGGAATCATTGCTAAATCCAAGAACACTGAGATTTATGCCTATATTTTCTTTTAACAGTTTTATAGTTTCAGCTCTTAAATTAGGTCTTTGATCCACTTTGAGTTAATTTTATATATGATGCAAGGTAGGGTCCAACTTCATTCTTTTTCATGTGGCTATCCATTTGTCTCAGCACCATTTGTTGAAAAGATGATCCTTTCTCCATGTAGCATCTTGGTACCCTTGTCAAAAATCAACTGACCACAGAAGTATGGGTGTATTTCTTGACTATAAATTCTGTTCTCTAGTCTATTGACTTACATGGCTAAGTACCATGCAGTTTTTACTACTGTAGCTTTATAGTAAGTTTTGAAATCTGAAAGTGTGAATCCTCCAATTTCCCCCCCCCCAGGTTGTTTTGGCCATTCTAAATCCCTTGTATTTACATATGAATTTTAGAATCAGCCTATCAATATCTAAAAAAAAAAAAAAAAACAACTTTATCCTTTGATAAGAATTGCATTGATCAATTTAGAATTATTGATGTCTTAACAATATTAACTCCTCCAATCCATCAACATGGACTGCCTTTTTATTTATTTAGGTCTTCTTTAATTTTTTCAGCAACATTTTGTAGTTTTTAGTGTATAGATCCTGGACTTTGTTCCTAAGTATTTTATTCTTTTTGATTATTTTGATTTACTCTTTTTGATGCTATTATAAATGGAATTATCTTCTTTATCCTTTTTAATTATTATGTTCCAATAGCTAACATATAGTACATTATTAGTTTTTGATGTAGTGTCACAGGTTCATTAGTTGCATGTAACACACAGAACTCATCACAACATGTGTCCTCCTTAATACCCATCACTCAGCTCCCCCACCCTGCCACCCCCCCCCCCCCCGCTTCTGTAACCCTCAGTTTGTTTCCTGGAATTATCTTCTTAATTTCATTTTCAGATTATTTATTGCTAGTATTTAGAAATACAACTGATTCTTCATATGGATCTTGTAACCTGAAACCTTCTGAATTTCTCAGCTCTAATGGATTATGTATGTGCATATTAGGATTTTCATTTATACAAGGCCATGTTATTTACAAACAGAGATAGATTTTCTTCCTCTTTTCCAAGTTGAATGCCTTTTCTTTCTTTTAGTTGTTGGATGTCTTGACTTGAACCTCAGATATAATGCTGAATAGAAGAGGCACGAGTGCACATCTGTGTCTTGTTCCTGATCTCATGGAAAAAGCTTTCAGTCCTTAACCATTAAGTACAACATTATCAGTGGGTTTTTCATGTGGGCCCTTTATCAACTGAGAAAGTTCTCTTCTATTTCTAGTTCATTGAGTGTTTCAATAGTAAAAGAGTGTTGCATTTTGTCAAATGTTTTTCTCAGTCTATTGAGATGATCATGTATATATAAGACTTTATATATTATTGAGTTATTATCTTAATGGTTGCCATAGGGATTACAATTAGCAACTTAAACAATTTACTTCAGACTAATATCAACTTTCAAGTTGATTTCAAATTCATTTCAATAGTGTGATGGTTAATTTTATGTATCAATTTGACTAGGGCACATGTGCCCAGATACTTGGTCAAACATTATTCTTGGTGATTCTGCAAGGACTTTTTGATGAGATTAACATTGTTAAGTTGATAGATTAAATAAAGCAGACTGTCCACCATCCTCCCCAATTCCTCCCTACCCACCTCCCAGCCTCATTCAATCAGCTGAAGGCATGAATAGAAAAGAAGTGACCTTCCCCCAAATAACAGAGAATTGTTTCTGCCTGACTGCCTCAAACTGCCTCAAACATCATCTCTTTCTTGTTTTCAGACTGAAGCCAAAACGTTGGTTCTTCTTGGGTCTTGAGCCTACTAGCCTTTAGACATGAACTGGACCACTGGCTCTTCTCCTGGTTCTCCATCTGGTTGACTTACTCCAGATTTGGGGATTTGTTAGACTCCATAACCACAGAGGTCAAGTCTTTAAAATAAATATATATATATATATCCTGTTTCTCTGGAGAACCCTAATACAAACAGTATACAAAAACTCTGCTCCCATGTATTTCCATTCCCCTTTGTATTACAGTATTCATATAAATTACATATTTATACATTTTGTGTCCATCAACACAAATTTAAAATTACTACTTTACACATTCGTCTTTTAAATAAGGTAGAAGATTGTGTGGATATACCAACCTTACAGCATATCCAGTTCTAAGACCGTTGGTTCTTTCTTGTCTTTTACTACTATGAAAGAGGTGGAATAAATATTTTATTCAAAAAAAAAATAAAATAAAATAAATAAGGTAGAAGAAAAACAGTCACCAAAATGTGTATTTTTACCATCTTCCATATTCATCTATGTAGTCACCATTACCAGTACCCTTTATTTCTTCATGTGGATTTGAGTTCCTGTCTAATTTGTTTTTGTGTTAGCCTGAAGGACTCACTATATTATTTCTTGCAGAACAAGTTGGCTAGTAACAAGTTCTCTGTTTTTATTTATTTTGAAACGTCATAATTTCTCGCTCATTCTTGAATATATTTGCTGGATATAGAATTCTTGGTTGGCAATCTTTTTCTTTCAGTGCTGTGAATATGTCATACCACCACCTTCTGGCATCAATAGTTTCTTTTCTTTTTTTTTTTTTTAAAGGCTTTATGTATTTGAGAGAGAGAAAGAGAGGGAAAGCACAGGAAAGGGGGAGAGAGAAGCAGACTCCCCGCTTTGGAGTTTTGAAAGAACTCCAATTCTGTTGTACCCCTCCTGTGATACTGCCACCCTGCTGGTTTTCACTATGTGTGGGCTGTTGGTTTTAAGAGTACTATGATGCTAGGGAAATGGCGATGGAAAGAGGGGCAAGTAAATGCCACAAAGCTTACTCCTCATACCAAGTTTTTCTTGAATAATCATTCTCTGAATTGTTGTAAGCCAGAGTTTTGAAAAAGCTAATTAACAATTTTGCCAGTGTTTTCATTGCTTTTATGAAAAAAAAGTATGGGTTTTTTTCTCAGATGGGTTTAGGTCCTGGGCTAAGAAAACTTATCTGCCTTTCCACTGTATGTCAAAGAAAATATCAAATTTAGCAAAAGAAATCTCTTTTTCTGATAAGCTCTTTGAACTGTCTCTGTTTCAAAAAGAGGTCATCTGATCCTCTCTACCCCTATGCCCTTCTTTAGGCATTCATTGCTTCTACATGAATAACGGATATTGCAAAAATCTCTTAATCAGTGACCCTGTTTCCTATCTTTTGTCTTTCAGTCTATGCATTTTTTAAGAAAAGGAGCTTTGATTAGTTCTAAGTGATTCACTGGAATTGTGAAAATGGAAACTTCTGTTTCCAAAAAACTGGAAGAGAGATAACTATAGTTCAATTCTTCTTGGGGTGCCTGGGTGGCTCAGTCAGTTGGGTGTCTGCCTTCGACTCAGGTCATGATCCCAGGGTTCTGAGATGGAGCCCTGCATTGGACTCTTTGCTCAGTGGGGAGCCTATTTCGCTCTGTCTGCTGCTCTCCCTGCCTGTGCTCTCTTTCTTTCTCTCTCTGTCAAACAAATAAATAAAATCTTAAAAAAAAAAAAAGACTAATTCTTCTCAGGGCATTCTTCCTAGAAATGTGGGGAAAGTTCTATGAACTTTCAGTGCTTAAATACACATACAGTATTAGATACAGCTGGAGAGGTCGAATGTCAATGGATATTGATTCAAGACACATAGATAAAATTATTGCTTGGTATTTTGTTGTTGTCTCTTTGATTTTATATAATTAGATGTGGAGACAAGACACGGAGAAGAGTTGCTTTTTCTGATAAGCTCTTTGAACTGTCTCTGTTTCAAAAAGAGGTCATCTGATCCTCTCTCCCCCCACACCTTCCTTTAGGCCTTCATTACTTCTACATGAATAATGGATATTGCAAAAATCTCTTAATCAGTGACCCTGTTTCCTATCTCTCATCTCTCAGTCTATGCTTCAAATTTGCTGTCAAAGTGATGTTTATAAAGGGCTTTGAAATCCTTCAATTCATAAAAAAGAATGAAATCTTGCCATTTGCAATGATGTGGATGGAGCTTGAAAGTATTGTGCTAAGCGAAAGAAGGTAATCAGAGAAAGAGAGATACCACATGATCTCACTCATATGTGGAATTTAAGAAACAAAACAAATGATCCTGGGGGGAAAAGAGAGACAAACCAAGAAACAGACTCTTAACAATAGAGAACAAACTGATGGTTACTAGAGAGTTGGTGGGTGAGAGGATAAAGGAGGGCACTTGGAAGCATAAGATCTAAGAAGGACCTCTTTGGTCCTAGACACTTAGAATGTCACTTTCTTTATCCATTCATTGACTCTTCATAAGGTAGGCACTCCATAAAGGGTTATATAAACCATCATAGCCATGGGTTCACCTTTTGATTTGGTTTTGTCGCATTCCCCCACTACATAGCCAAGTTTTCTGGGAATTTTTATAGGAAGAAGGGTGGGGCTGGGGATAATGTTATAAGTGGATCCTGTAACTGTGGAAATTTTATCAGCCTTTAAAATAAAAGTAACAGGGGCGCCTGGGTGGCTCAGTGGATTGGGCCGCTGCCTTCGGCTCAGGTCATGGTCTCAGGGTCCTGGGATCGAGTCCCGCATCGGGCTCTCTGCTCGGTGGGAAGCCTGCTTCCCTCTCTCTCTCTCTCTCTCTCTCTGCCTGCCTCTCCATCTGCTTGTGATTTCTCTCTGTCAAATAAATTTAAAAAAAAATCTTTAAAATAAAAGTAACAGCACTGGACCCTCAGGCCTGAACATTCCAGATCATTACCGACAGTCTGCTGGGCCCACCCTGAGCATTTTGTTCTTGTGACATGATCTACCAAACCGACTGAAAACAATATTCTTGATTTGGTGCTCAAAGTGTAATTTTTTTTCCCAGTAAAATGATCTCACTTTTTAAAAACTTTTTTTTTTTTGCAATTCAATTCTTATTTCCAGAATCCCACTGCCCCAGGTAATAGGAATAATAAATGTACAGTGTCAAAACAAGTTTAAAATATTTCCTCATAGAACATTATTCCCAAGGAATAGAAAAGCATTATATTAAGCCAAAGATGAATACTGATGGAAAAACCTTCAGGTTGTTGAAACAAGTGCTCAGAGAGCAGAGATTCTATCCCTTTTTTATATACATCACAAGGAAGAAAAGCGGGGGCAGGGGAGATTAAGTCAGGGGCATAGATTTGACTGTAAGACACTAAGAGTTACTAAGAGCAATGGGTAAGTTTGAATGGAACAGCAAGATCCTGACTGTAAGAGGCACCCCCAGGGTCAGGGAAGAGGGGCAAGCTAGGGCCCCAGCTGCACTGGGACAGGGCAGGGCAGGGCATCCCATGGCCAGTTGTGGAGCGCAGTGGACAAAGAGGGGGAAGAGCTGAACATGAAAATGAGAGAATGGCCATTCCCAGTGTCGCCCAGCTGTGCCTTACAAGATCTGCCCGTCGAGGCTCCCCTCCACACCCCTGCCACAGCCCTGGCCTGTCCTGAGTTCTAGCTAGCATCTGGTCTTTTTTTTTTTTTCCCCAAGAAAGAAAGAAGGAACAGGTTCTTGCTACTGGCATATAGTTGATCCACCGCCTGCTTTTTGTTGTTGTTTTTTCTTCCCCCTGAATGCCTGGTCAGTTGCACTAGGAAGCTATCTTCTTTTAGTAAAGGATGAGCTCTTTTAATAAATTTAATACCATGGAAACAGGAAGTTACACAGCCTGTGTCAAACAGGCCCATCATAAATTTTCATCGAATTAGAAAATGACAGCCCTCTCATCTAGGGACAGAGAGAGGCAGCAGCTCCGGCTAGAATGCAGGGGGAAGAGAAGAGAAAACCATTCTCCCCCCAAGGGATTTCTTTCTCCATCTTTCTAATGTAAGTGTTTTAGCCATGTGACCATGACACTTCCGTAAACTGCCCCAGATTTTTCTAGTAAGCAACGGCATATTAAGATGGTCATTTCTCTATCCAGTAATTCAGGAACAGAAGAGTGCAGAAATCGGGTGGGTTGAAAACGTATATAAAGCCACTGAGTAAACATCATTATCCCCGTTGTTATGACTTTTGCTCCTGGGATGTGGTGGAGGGCAGTGATTTTCAGCAGCCAATCTGCTTGTCCATGCCCCGTCTTCCGTCTCCCGCAGCACCTTCCTGTTGGCGTCATTGGAGACTGACGCCAACAGGCTTCCTGCGTGCGTTGTAATTGATCTGTGCGGACTACCGCGCGAGGTCACCGAGAGGGTAGAGCAGACGTACTTCTCACTGCTCCGGCTTCCTAGCTGCTTGGTTTTTCTCTTGGGGGTTACCAAAGGAAGAAAACAAAAACAAAAACAAAAACCAGGGGAAGATGATAGGATATAAGGGGGACCAGGAAAGCTATGGTGCTTTCTTTGGAAAGGGGGCAAATGTGGCCCATCAGGCCCCATTCCCTTTCCTTTGATCAGACAGGCAGGAACCTCACTATAAGATCCTTCTAAGTAGGAGTTATCTTGTTTATCCTTGGATTCTTGGAGTTTTGCATAAGTCCTGGCATACAGAAAAGAAACAAGTTTGAAAAAAGAGAAAAGAAAGAAAAAGAAAAGAAGCAAGTTTTTTTTGAATAGAGGGCAATGCAGAGGCTCCTGGGGCAAGATAATTGCCCAGGCAGAGAGGTGTGGACAGACCTGTGCCCTGACTCAGGATATCCCAGGACAAAAAGACTTGCAGCTGGGATGAATGTGCATTCCCTACCTCGGCCAATAATCTCTCCAGCCTCTATACTCTCAGGTTCTTCAAATACTTGTCCTAAGGCAAATTGAAACAGAGATATAATGCAAGGGAAAGGAACACAGGCTTTTGAGATCATTCCATTATTCAACAAATATTTATCATGTACCCATGTTCTCTTGTTTTAGCCTTGCGGGATATGATACTGAACAAAGCAGACAAAGTTACCTGCCTTGTGGGGAGTTACATGATGGTTGACAAACACAGCACAGAATAAAAATGTATGTCCTGTGTTATAAGTTGGGTGCTATGGGGAAAAAAGGAGAGCTGGTCAAGTGGCGGGAGGTGGGGCACGATCAGGAGCATGGGGATTAAGTAGTAATTTTCAAAATGATCTCTTTGAGAAAATGCAGATACTGGAAGGAGAACAGCCAAAGTCAAAGGTGGGAGCTGCCTCCTTGTGCTCATGAAATTATGGTCAGTGTGGGTGGAAAGGAGTGGGCAAGGGGGCGGATTGTGGGAGAGGAGGTCAGAGAGGCAATGGGGGTGGGGGGAGGGGTGAGCACCATGTTGGACCTTGGAGTACTGTTGGCAGATTTAGAAAACAAAAACATGGATTCCCAGTTATTTTGAGTTTCAGGTTCATAATGAATATTTTAAAAGTATGATTATGTCCCAAATATTGCATGAGACATATGTAAGACTAAAAAAGTACTATTTATCTGAAATCCAAATTGAATCAGGCATCCTGTGTTTTATCTGGCCAATACCAACAGTTGGGCACCATTGCAGGGACTCTGGAGGGTCTTGAGCAGAAGAGGGCTTCCCATAGACTTAGAATTTGACTTTTCTCCCAGGCTGTCTTGTGATCAGAGGAAAGAGCGCCATAGGAAGCAGGGGAACGAGATAAAATGGCTGAAGCAACTGGGGCCAAACACCTCGATTCAGACCAGGTGGCAGAAACGCAGGCAGTGGGAAGAGATGCAAGGCCAGACACATTCTGGAAGTATGGCCAATACGATCTCCTGGCTCAGCGGGTGCAGGCTATGAGAGAAATTGGGAAGAGTCGGCGATAATGCCAAGGATTTTGGTCTGTGTATTTAGGTGCAGGGAGTTACAACAACTAGTTTACAGAAGACTCTGGAGATGGCGTGGTTGAGGGCGCAGGTGGGGCCAAAATCATGAGTGCCATTTTGGACCTCCTAAGTTTGAAATGGCGTTTGGGTATCTGAATGGAAAGATTATATAGGAATTTGAATATGGAGCAGGAGAGAGCACAGAGCTAGAGATACAAATATAAATCCCAATCTTTGCAATGTAGATGGTAGTAAAAGCCATAAATCTAGAGGAACTCCGTGAAAAAGCAAGGCCTGCTGTCCTGCAGCATTAAGAGGTCGGGGCAAAGAGGAGGAACCAGAAAAGGAGGTATGGAGGACTGACCAACAAGCAGGAGGGAAGCCTAGAGAATGTGACGTCCCTGAAGGAAAGAAGAGTCAAATACTACCGATACAGGTCAGGCACAGTGAGGACTACCTACTGAATTCGGCAGAGATCACTGGATACCTGACTAGGAGCCCATTGAGTGGAACTGGAGTGGGTTTAAGAGGGAACAGGAGAAGCATAACAAAAGACAATATAGGTTACTCTTTGGAGGACTCATATTTAGTCTGCAACTTACTAGATGTGACTTTGAGTCAATTACTTCATTTTCTGAGCTACAAATATCCCCTCTTATGGAAAAGAAAGAGTAATAAGGATGCTGTGAAAATTAAATTATGTAAAGTACAGCATATCTTAAGTATTTAGTAAGTTGATATTAACATTATGACACAGTATTAATTTCTGTCAGTGTAGTAAGATACTTAACCTTTCTGTGTTAATTCCCTTATCTGTAAAATGGCAGTAATAGAGTACCTACCCCATAGTATTGTTATAACAATGAAATAATCTACAGAAAGCACTTGGAACCAACAGTTTGTGGCACATTATATGAATGCAATAAAGCTCTTACTATCTAAGCAATTCTCTTAGGAATGCTAGTCTACCCCTTTTGTAAATGCGGTGCTCCCCAGAAGTGAACAGGGTGCAGAACTTACAAAACAATTTCCTGTCTTGAGTAGTGCTATCCTTGTGATAGTGTGATCTAAACTCATCAACTTCTGATGGCAGCTGTCTCCACTGCTTTGTGATGTGGAAGGCCCTCTACAAGTGACAGACACTATAACAGACTCAAGATCTCATTGTGAGTTAAACCTTGAGAGTGAAGTCACAAGGATTAATGGTTGTTTTCTATCTCCCGGGAGAACCTAGAGAGCCTTCAGTCTTATAACATAGGATACAGAATTTCTGTAGGCATTCTTTTTTTTTCTTAAGATTTTATTTATTTATTTGACAGAGATCGCAAGTAGGCAGAGAGGCAGGCAGAGAGTGAGAGGAGGTGCTGAGCAGAGAGCCTGATGTGGGGCTCGATCCCAGAACCTGAAATCATGACCTGAGCCAAAGGCAAAGGCTTTAACCCACTGAGCCACCCAGGCGCCCCTCCTGTAGGCATTCTTAATCACTTCTGAGAATCTGAGGAACCTTCCCCCAGAAAAAACACACGTACACAAAACTTAAGGCACTGGAATAAGAAAATCCCTTTAAGAGTCAAAGTGTGCCTAAAGTATATGAACTTCGCTTTCTTTTCCCTACAACAGAAATTTATACAGGAGTTAAGAACCTGTCTGCCCTGGAGTGGAAAACGGGGGGGGGGGGGGGGGGGGGGGTGTCCCTTAGAATTTTTTCAATGGAACAAGATAGAATTAGTGGTTGTCGCTTCTGAATATGAGTAGAGGCTTGTTGGTATATCCCCACCACCTTCAAGGAATAAAAAATAGAAACAAAGCAGTAAAGTCTGAGTTGTGTAAAAAAGCTGCTTACATGAGTAAGGTCAAATTGGAGAAATTTCAAACTTTGGGAAAGATCAAAAAGATCACCCAATGAAAACTGCTCTAAGACCCTTATTCCCCCACCCCCACCCCCCACCCCCCACCCCCCACCCCAAATTCACTGTATGTCACTCAGCTTGTTTTTTAAAAAGAGAAGTTGAAAGGAGTGAGCTCCAAGCTCCCCCTCCAGCTCAGCTGCTCTCCCGGGCAGGGGAAGTAGGAAGGATTTCAAGAAAAGGACCGGCCACGGGCCTTGGCCACAGAACGCCTGTCCTAGAGCGCCCCCTAGCAGTGAGGGGCGGGCAAAACCGGCTCTCTAAAGAAGGCTTCCTTCACTTTGAGAAGAGCAAAACAAGTGGTTTTTGGTTTTTAAATCCAGCGTTGGTGACATGGTCCCCTCATCAACTCTAAGGAGCAATTCAAGTAAAGAAATCCTAGGTTTATAATCCCTAAATTAAAACGCCCACGAGGTTTCCATGCGCTACTTCCGCTTCCTGTTGCAGCCGCTGTTCAGTAGCTGCTCCTGAAGGCTCAGTGGTGTGTTGTCTGGGAGGAAAGCCCGGGCCGGCTCGGCCGACAGGCCCTCAGCTAAAGCCCTGAGTTGACGCCAGACCACCCTAACACTCCTGCAGTCTCCTTCCAAAGGCGGCAGGAAATTCAGTTTTGCTCAGCTTTCCTGTCCTGGTTCCCCGATAAAATGGCTGTTGTCTGGTCAGCAAACGACCCAAGAGCGAGTGTCGCACTGGCGCCACCGCAGGGCGCGTGTCCTCAACGTCTTCCAGGTGGCCATCACCTCTGGTCCTACTGAGTGGGGGAAAAAGGCCGCCACATGGGTCAAGCACGTAATCCCACTCACATTAAAGCCTTACAGTATTTAGTGGAATATAAGAACATGATGACCGAGTTAGGATCAGCGTGTCGGAAATGGGGAGTGGTTAAACGGTGGGGTTAAAAGTTCAATAATGCAAGACGGGTAAGTTCTAGAGAGCTGCCTTACGACACAGGGCTTAGAGTTAATACTGTCCTGTGCTCCTGAAAATCTGCACTCTTAAAATTAATTGAAAAAGTCAGTTGCCGTAGGTTGTCACGACCCTATTTCGAACCCAAGAGTTCTCAGCATCTGTCGGTCCCAATGGCTCCCTGCGCCGCGGTGCCTGGGAGAGGACAGGTGGATGATTGGCTCCACTTGCTCAGGCAAAAAGGCAGAGGAGGAGATAGAGGGCCAGCTGGAGAGGGCAGCCTGACTCCATCTGAAAAAGTGTTCTCCTCACGGGTCTAGCCCCTCCCTTGAGAATCACCCCTCTAAAGTTTAGAGGAAGTGTGTGTGTGTGGAGGGGGGTGTTAATTAAAAGGAATGAATGGCAGAAGAGTCACCAAAAAAACCCAAAAGGGGTTTCTTGGTAAGCAGAATAGATTCTTTGTTTTCTTTCACTAACATTATTTTTTTTTTTAAGATTTTATTTATCAGAGAGAGAGTACAAGCAGGGATAGGGGCTGAGGGAGAAGGAAAAGCAGGCTCCTCACTGATCAAGGAGCCGGGACAGACATGAGACTTGATCCCAGGACCCTGGGATCATGACCTGAGCTGAAGGCAGATGCCTGACCAACTGAGCCACCCGGGTGCCCCTCATTTCACTTTTGCCCCTGCAGTCATCATTTGGCAGAGTATGCATTGCCACAGGCCTGCCCCACCCTCCTTACTACAATTCATTTTAGCCCCAAACTCAAGAGAGGCCACCAGAAAGTCCAAAAAACTCGGTTTACAACCAAACTAATATATTAATACTAAAGAGCACTTTTAATTTATTTGTTTCATCATTGAACCTGGGTCTGAGGTGCTGAAAGATTTTCTGGAAAATGAACAGGGATGTCAGAGGTATAACTCCACGAATAAAGAATGATAAACTAAAAAGAGCCAATTTGATAAATCAAACTTTTCTCAAAGGAGGCCGCAGACGCTGATTGCTGAGAACTCAGCAGCAAATTATCAAGCTGCTTTTTTTTTTGCCCATTTTCTTTCACAAACCAGAAAAAAATAACCAAGTATGGTTTGTGCAGAAAACTAACCTAGACAAAATATTTGGTCTTTCTACTTAGTTCTCTTAGGTGGAGAACATGCTCTCTATTCAACCTTATGCAGTTTAAGTAGGATGTTTCTTCGTGTTTGGTTAGACTCTTCCCAATAGAGCCTTCTGTTTTATAGACACTCAGAACACAGCACTGTAGAAAAAAGATCAAGATTTCAATGAACCTTGCTTATATCCTATTCTATCTTGTTGACTCATTTATTCACTCAGTAAAACTTACTGAACATCTACTCCATGCCAGAAAAGACATAAAGGTGGCTTGGCCTAAGGTGATGGCAGTAGATTTACAGAAAAACAGGTGGGTTACTGAGATACTTACAAGGTAGAATTTGGCAGGATTTGATAATGGATCGAATGTGGAGATGAAGGGCTGGGAGCAGTCAAGGATGATTCTGCTCCTAGATTTTCATCTGAGGCAACTAGTGGATGGCTGGGGGGACAGTGGAGGTGAAGGAGGGTGATCTTTCCAAACTCCTCCTATTCAAGAAAGTGTAAGGTAGGTTCCAGGGGGCATGGACTCCTAGAAATTAGGAAACAGTTTTGTATGAATGTGCGCTTTCTCAGGAGAACTGCCCTTATTATTTGACATTTAAAATAACGTTAATGACCCCATAAAAGGTCAGGGATTACCAGTCCATTGCATATAGAACCTGGAAATTCTCAGACATCATATTCATGTCAGACAGATGATTCTACCAAGTTGTTCAAACAAATGGTCTTTAATAAGGCTAAGGCTCAAAAGTATTCCATGCTTATGACCCAGTACAAGGACAAGGTAGTATCAGTGAGCTCCGATTTCTTTCAACTTAGCCAAACAACAAAAATTCCACAGAACTCTAGATTTGATACAAGTTGACTCCCCAGTATTGAATGACTCTAAATCCAAAAAGATCCTAAGCAAAGCCAATACACAAGGCAGGTTTACGGATACTTAACTACACTGATGTTTGCTACACCTGATTTGGTTTTTGTTGAAAAACTCGCCATTTTTCTCTTAAGGTTTTGCAACAACTTGGCTGAGCCTCATGAATCTGGATAAAGTCAATTCCAAGCAAAAACGACATAAAGACCAAAAAGTGTTGGTGGAGTTATGTTTCTGCATCTAGAAAGTTTAACAAAAATAAATCAACATCAATTGTAGAAAAGGTGTTGAAAGATCACATTCTAGCTGATCCTAAACAGATGCTCCACTGCCTAAAACGTGAAGTGCGGAAAGGATGCTATCACTTAATTATAGCCAAATGTTCCACCCCCCCACTCCCAATTTAACTTTCTTACTCCAGATCAGTACAGAAATGTTCTTATTTTTAAAATTCAGAAAAGAAGGGGTAAACTTTTGACTCTGGCCCATATCATGTATGTTTAAGTTTCATCCTTCCAAGCAAAAGGGAAGACACATATCATGGGCAAGAAATAGGGAACATCCTGTGAGGATACTCTTTGCCTCATAATCGATATCCTGGTACAAACACAGTCTCACTTAGCTGATGGGTATTTTCCTATATATGGTATCAGAAGAGATTTTTCACATGAGTGACAACTGCAGTAACAGAATACTTTAGTCAGGGAGTCATTTGTTGCAGTAAGAAATGAACTGAGCTGACTTTGCTGTCTACTTACTGTCTTGTGTCTTGTAAGTTTGACCAAACCACCTGAAGGGAGTTTGAGAATCGCCTAGAAATAGGTTCAGCTCCTGGCAGAAGAGCTACTACAGCAAATGAAGGCTCTGAATGGGGACTCGGGCAATCAAGTGAGCAGTTGAGAAAATAGTGAAATACAGCAGCAAGTGGAGAGCAGGCTTGCTAGTCTGTGTGGGGAAAGTCTCAGAAGAGAACTTAAGACACTGGAACATGGCTGAGAAGGGTTTGACAAGTTGCTATTAGCAAGATAAATAAAACAAGTCT
Organism: Mustela erminea; assembly: GCF_009829155.1. Classification (NCBI taxonomy): domain Eukaryota; kingdom Metazoa; phylum Chordata; class Mammalia; order Carnivora; family Mustelidae; genus Mustela; species Mustela erminea. Next base: position 23,137,763 of record NC_045630.1, read on the forward strand.
AAAATGTGGCGGTCAGCTACTTAAGACATGGCTCTGGTGTGAACTCCAACTTCATGGAATAAAGTATTTACCTACAACAGAGCAAACATTTACAAAGGTCAAGAATAAAAAGGTCATGCCAAAAATGAAGACAAATATTTTAGCCAAGAAGAGTGTCAAACCTCTGTCTGCACAACTAGTCAACTAAGTTCTTTGGGTCACATACTTAAACGAAGTGTTCCTTCCAGCAGAATCATCACAATAAAAACTAGTTACAAAAAAACACCTTGACATTTTTTGACAAAACAAATTCCAGCTTCACAAATATATAAATCAAATAAAATGCTGTTACAAACTCTAAACATTAGGCCCATCATAATTCTTTGATCCCAATAACTTCCCATTAGTCCCATAACAAAAGTTTAGAGAGCAGAGAAAGAGTCCTAAGCTTGGTTTCCTCATCAAATTATTTATCTAAATTGCACAAAGATGTAACAATCAAGTAAACATTATTTCTTATAAACATTTTTCTATAAATTAAAAACTTGTTAAATTTTAACCAAAATATAAAACAAAGTTTATACTGAACAGAAAGCTAAAAGCATTTCCTGAAAACTATGCTTATAACCAAGAAATTTTAGTTCTGAATAAATTCTCCACTCAGGTTTGAAGTGGGTCCAACACTCAATTTCATGTGAAAAGTGGCACACAAATCAATTGTGATTCTAAATGTTAGAGAAGACCTTGACTGAGAAGTTAAAATAATTTGTCTATCTGGTTAAAAAGAGCAGAATTTAAAGTATTCTGGATCCAATAAGCTAATGACACCAAGAACTTCCTAGGTTGACTGGTGAATGACTAAAAGAGACAACATCTAATTGTTAGGAATAGGGCTATGTTTGAAGAATATAAGCAGATTGAGTTGTTATGCACGTTTGCTGGCATCTTGGAAAATGTCAAGATCAGAACAGGCTCCAGGAAATCAAAATTTTTAAATGTCTTAGTGATGGCTCCCGCAAAATTATGAATAATGCTGTCCACAACACTGTACATATAAATAAGATGAACTTAATTCTGAAAAGAGATAAAAAATTGGTTAGAAAAGTCTTGCTACACCTGTATAAATGTCAGTAGGAAGCTTCAGAAAGACTGCTCTATAAGATGTTGGTTTCTCATCCTTTACCATGCCCTGTACATCATTTCAGATTCTTTAACCACGGAATTGGCCCACTATTATTATTTAAGCTAGCCACATTTAAGAATACAAGATCCTATAAATCAATCTCTTTCCCCTCCAACACCAGGGGTTTGCCCAGCTATCAGAACCACCATTCTTTTGGACTTATCTGCCGAACTATGTCTTCTGGCACCAAATCATTTAAACTACTCAAGACAGAACTGCAGTATTTTCCTGTGGAAAGGGTGCTGAGTTAGGAGTCAGCAGAGAAGGGAATTTAAGGCATGTGACCATAGATGGGTCAGTCTTTCTAGTCTTCAAATTTCTTCATCTAAGGTCCCCTTTAGATTAACACTGTAATTCTAAGTCTTCCGGTTGGATGGAGCCTGTCTAAAGGCAGAAGCTTCTAGTTATCCCCACACCTTGAAATGGACAACTGGCATCTCAGATGTGTGAGAGTCAGATGGTGGGTACAGGCATAGCTGACTGCAGCTGGAAGGGCCCCTCTTTTGATACCCCATGGTGTGTTCTTAGATGGGAGATGGGTATTGGCTGAGTCACTAGATTTAAAGCCCCAGTAGCTGTTATGTTAGTAAAGCTACTCCCTCTTCCATCCCTAAAGAGTTTATAACTAGGATTTTCTTTTACATTCTCATCTCCATCCCTCTCAAGCACTTGAAGCTCAAACTTGACAATCAACACTTCTTAGGGAACTCCATTACTTCTATGGTGAGCAGGACTGTTCTAAGTATAATATATGTCAACCCATCTTTAGACAATAAGATATAATTAACTTAACCCTAAACCACAGAACATCTACCTATCTTTTTAACATTTCTTATTGCTATTCCTGCCCATATACATGAATCTATTTACTCAGAATCAAATGATCTAGTACTTTTTTTTTTTTAAATGATGCTTTGGGTTATTTCAGTTAACTGCCAAGCAAAACCCACCTTATGGGAGAAGGCAGGTAAACAATTTGGCAGATTGGCAATCTTAGTCAAAACCAAGTAGTCAAAATATGTCCAAACCTCTCAGAGGTTCATTCTACACTCTGCTCACTCAGGATGTTAACTATTAATTTCTAAATAAGCTTCTTTCAAAGTGTATTGACACTCATTAGTTTGAAAGATGCCTCTGTCTAAAATGATTCTCTATCTGGCCATTTGCAATGGATGGGATTACAAAGAGCCTTATTAGCACACTGATTCCATAACCCCATCTAACTGGCAATGTGTAAAATTACTTGCTGTCAGGTCACCCAGCACTGGCAGAGTTTGTCCCGGTAGCTCATGCTATTACACAGAGTTATACTATGACCTACTAAATATGTAAATACTACCAAATTCACTTTGTCCCAAACGCAATGACTGCCCATCTGGAGAAGTGAAGCATATTATTCAAACTTGGTTTCTTTAAAGGAAGGATTCTAAGTAGCATAATTCCAAAATAAATTTTCTTTAGAAACAAATTGTGGATAATTACCTAAACCTACATGAAAAACAGAACTTTTCCAGTTCATATCATAATTAGAGTATCATAAGTGATATTTAACTGTCATATGATATTTAACTCTCCATATAACTCCGTGTAACTTTCTCTCTTCTCCAATCAAGATGTCTGATACAAACTCACAAAAACCCAAATGGAGGGGGAGGAGTCAAGATGGCGGAGAAGTAGCAGGCTGAGACTACTTCAGCTAGCAGATCAGCTAGATAGCTTATCTAAAGATTGCAAACACCTACAAATCCATCGGCAGATCGAAGAGAAGAAGAACAGCAATTCTGGAAACAGAAAAACAACGACTTTCTGAAAGGTAGGACTGGCGGAGACGTGAATCCAAAGCGACGGGAAGACCCTGGGGGGAGAGGCTGGCTCCCGGCAAGCGGCGGAGCAACGGAGCACAAAATTGGGACTTTTAAAAGTCTGTTCCACTGAGGGACATCGCTCCAGAGGCTAAACTGGGGCGAAGCCCATGCGGGGCCAGCGTGGCCTCAGGTCCCGCAGGGTCACAGAAGGATCGGGGGTGTCTGAGTGTCGCAGAGCTTGCGGGTATTGGAACGGGAAAACCAGCTACAGAGACAGAGCCGACAGTAAGCTCGCAGCTCGGTGTTACCTTGAACCGGTCGCAGGCTCGGTGAGCTCGGAGCGCGGCCAGAAGTCAGGCAGACGGGAGTAACTGGGCGCTGTTCTCTGAAGGCGCACTGAGGAGTGGGGTCCTGGGCTCTCGGCTCCTCCGGGCCGGAGACCAGGAGGCCGCCATTTGTATTCCTGTCCTCCGGAACTCTACGGAAAGCGCTCAGGGAACAAAAGCTCCTGAAAGCAAACCTGAGTGGATTACTCAGCCCGGCCCCTGGTAAGGGCGGTGCAATTCCGCCTGGGGCAAAGACACTTGAGAATCACTACACCAGGCCCCTCCCCCAGAAGATCAACAAGAAATCCAGCCAGGACCAAGTTCACCTACCAAGGAGTGTGGTTTCAATACCAAGGAGAGTAGCAGAATTCCAGAGGAGGAGAAAGCAAAGCACGGAACTCATGGCTTTCTCCCTGTGATTTTTTTTTTTTTCATTTTTCTCGCCTTCGGGTAAAATTTTTTTTTTTAATTTTTACCCTTTTCTTTTTTAACGTTTTTTAACTAGTTTATCTAATATATATATTTTTTTCTTTTTTATATTTTTCTTTATTCGTTTTCTTTTTTTTAATTCTTTTCTTCCCCCCCCTTTTTTTCATTCTTCCTTTTTGAACCTCTTTTTATCCCCTTTCTCCCCCCTCACGATTTGGGATCTCTTCTGATTTGGTTAAAGCATATTTTCCTGGGGTTGTTGCCACCCTTTTAGTATTTTACTTGCTCCTTCATATACCCTTATCTGGGCAAAATGACAAGACAGAAAAATTCACCACAAAAAAAAGAACAAGAGGCAGTACCGAAGGCTAGGGACCTAATCAATACACACATTGGTAATATGTCAGATCTAGAGTTCAGAATGACAATTCTCAAGGTTCTAGCCGGGCTTGAAAAAGGCATGGAAGATATTAGAGAAACCCTCTCGGGAGATATAAAAGCCCTTTCTGGAGAAATAAAAGAACTAAAATCTAACCAAGTTGAAATCAAAAAAGCTATTAATGAGGTGCAATCAAAAATGGAGCCTCTCACTGCTAGAATAAATGAGGCAGAAGAAAGAATTAGCGATATAGAAGACCAAATGACAGAGAATAAAGAAGCTGAGCAAAAGAGGGACAAACAGCTACTGGACCACGAGGGGAGAATTCGAGAGATAAGTGACACCATGAGATGAAACAACATTAGAATAATTGGGATTCCAGAAGAAGAAGAAAGAGAGAGGGGAGCAGAAGGTATACTGGAGAGAATTATTGGAGAGAATTTCCCCAATATGGCAAAGGGAATGAGCATCAAAATTCCGGAGGTTCAGAGAACACCCCTCAAAAAGAATAGGCTCACACCCCGTCACCTAATAGTGAAATTCACAAGTCTTAGTGACAAAGAGAAAATCCTGAAAGCAGCCCAGGAAAAGAAGTCTGTAACATACAATGGTAAAAATATTAGATTGGCAGCTGACCTATCCACAGAGACCTGGCAGGCCAGAAAGAGCTGGCATGATATTTTCAGAGCACTAAACGAGAAAAACATGCAGCCAAGAATACTATATCCAGCTAGGCTATCATTGAAAATAGAAGGAGAGATTAAAAGCTTCCAGGACAAACAAAAACTGAAAGAATTTGCAAACACCAAACCAGCTCTACAGGAAATATTGAAAGAGGTCCTCTAAGCAAAGAGAGAGCCTACAAGTGGTAGATCAGAAAGGAACAGAGACCATATACAGTAACAGTCACCTTACAGGCAATACAATGGCACTAAATTCATATCTCTCAATAGTTACCCTGAATGTTAATGGGCTTAATGCCCCTGTCAAAAGACACAGGGTATCAGAATGGATAAAAAAACAAAACCCATCTATATGTTGCCTCCAAGAAACTCATTTTAAGCCCGAAGACACCTCCAGATTTAAAGTGAGGGGGTGGAAAAGAATTTACCATGCTAATGGACATCAGAAGAAAGCAGGAGTGGCAATCCTTATATCAGATCAATTAGATTTTAAGCCAAAGACTATAATAAGAGATGAGGAAGGACACTATATCATATTCAAAGGTTCTGTCCAACAAGAAGATCTAACTATTTTAAATATCTATGCCCCCAACATGGGAGCAGCCAACTATATAAACCAATTAATAACAGAATCAAAGAAACACATCAACAATAATACAATAATAGTAGGGGACTTTAACACTCCCCTCGCTGAAATGGACAGATCATCCAAGCAAAAGATCAGCAAGGAAATAAAGGCCTTAAACGACACACTGGACTACATGGACATAACAGATATATTCAGAACATTGCATCCCAAAGCAACAGAATACACATTCTTCTCTAGTGCACATGGAACATTCTCCAGAATAGATCACATCCTCGGTCCTAAATCAGGACTCAACCGGTATCAAAAGATTGGGATCATTCCCTGCATATTTTCAGACCACAATGCTCTAAAGCTAGAACTCAACCACAAAAGGAAGTTTGGAAAGAACCCAAATACATGGAGACTAAACAGCATCCTTCTAAAGAATGAATGGGTCAACCGGGAAATTAAAGAAGAATTGAAAAAAATCATGGAAACAAATGATAATGAAAATACAACGGTTCAAAATCTGTGGGACACAACAAAGGCAGTCCTGAGAGGAAAATATATAGCGGTACAAGCCTTTCTCAAGAAACAAGAAAGGTCTCAAGTACACAACCTAACCCTACACCTAAAGGAGCTGGAGAAAGAACAAGAAAGAAACCCTAAGCCCAGCAGGAGAAGAGAAATCATAAAGATCAGAGCAGAAATCAATGAAATAGAAACCAAAAGAACAATAGAACAAATCAACAAAACTAGGAGCTGGTTCTTTGAAAGAATTAATAAAATTGATAAACCCCTGGCCCGACTTATCAAAAAGAAAAGAGAAAGGACCCAAATAAATAAAATCATGAATGAAAGAGGAGAGATCACAACTAACACCTAAGAAATACAAACTATTATAAGAACATACTATGAGCAACTCTACGCCAACAAATTTGACAATCTGGAAGAAATGGATGCATTCCTAGAAACATATAAACTACCACAACTGAACCAGGAAGAAAGAGAAAGCCTGAACAGACCCATAACCAGTAAGGAGATTGAAACAGTCATTAAAAATCTCCAAACAAACAAAAGCCCAGGGCCAGACAGCTTCCCAGGGGAATTCTACCAAACATTTAAAGAAGAACTAATTCCTATTCTCCTGAAACTGTTCCAAAAAATAGAAATGGAAGGAAAACTTCCAAACTCGTTTTATGAGGCTTGATCCCAAAACCAGACAAGGATCCCATCAAAAAAGAGAGCTATAGACCAATATCCTTGATGAACACAGATGCGAAAATTCTCACCAAAATACTAGCCAATAGGATTCAACAGTACATTAAAAGGATTATTCACCACGACCAAGTGGGATTTATTCCAGGGCTGCAAGGTTGGTTCAACATCCGCAAATCAGTCAATGTGATACAACACATCAATAAAAGAAAGAACAAGAACCATATGATACTCTCAATAGATGCTGAAAAAGCATTTGACAAAGTACAGCATCCCTTCCTGATCAAAACTCTTCAAAGTGTAGGGACAGAGGGCACATACCTCAATATCATCAAAGCCATCTATGAAAAACCCACCGCAAATATCATTCTCAATGGAGAAAAACTAAAAGCTTTTCCACTAAGGTCAGGAACATGGCAGGGATGTCCATTATCACCACTGCTATTCAACATAGTACTAGAGGTCCTAGCCTCAGCAATCAGACAACAAAAGGAAATTAAAGGCATCCAAATCGGCAAAGAAGAAGTCAAATTATCACTCTTCGCAGATGATATGATACTATATGTGGAAAACCCAAAAGACTCCACTCCAAAACTGCTAGAACTTGTACAGGAATTCAGTAAAGTGTCAGGATATAAAATCAATGCACAGAAATCAGTTGCATTTCTCTACACCAACAACAAGACAGAAGAAAGAGAAATTAAGGAGTCAATCCCATTTACAATTGCACCCAAAACCATAAGATACCTGGGAATAAACCTAACCAAAGAGGCACAGAATCTATACTCAGAAAACTATGAAGTACTCATGAAAGAAATTAAGGAAGACACAGAGAAGTGGAAAAATGTTCCATGCTCCTGGATTGGAAGAATAAATATTGTGAAAATGTCTATGCTACCTAAAGCAATCTACACATTTAATGCAATTCCTATCAAAGTACCATCCATCTTTTTCAAAGAAATGGAACAAATAATTCTAAAATTTATATGGAACCAGAAAAGACCTCGAATAGCCAAAGGGATATTGAAAAAGAAAGCCAAAGTTGGTGGCATCACAATTCCGGACTTCAAGCTATTACAAAGCTGTCATCATCAAGACAGCATGGTACTGGCACAAAAACAGACACACAGATCAATGGAACAGAATAGAGAGCCCAGAAATAGACCCTCAACTCTATGGTCAACTCATCTTCAACAAAGAAGGAAAGAATGTCCAATGGAAAAAAGCCTCTTCAATAAATGGTGCTGGGAAAATTGGACAGCCACATGCAGAAAAATGAAATTGGACCATTTCCTTACACCACACACGAAAATAGACTCAAAATGGATGAAGGACCTCAATGTGCGAAAGGAATCCATCAAAATCCTTGAGGAGAACACAGGCAGCAACCTCGTCGACCTCAGCCGCAGCAACATCTTCCTAGGAACATCGCCAAAGGCAAGGGAAGCAAGGGCAAAAATGAACTATTGGGATTTCATCAAGATCAAAAGCTTTTGCACATCAAAGGAAACAGTTAACAAAATCAAAAGACAACTGACAGAATGGGAGAAGATATTTGCAAACCACATATCAGATAAAGGACTAGTGTCCAAAATCTATAAAGAACTTAGCAAACTCAACACCCAAAGAACAAATAATCCAATCAAGAAATGGGCAGAGGACATGAACAGACATTTCTGCAAAGAAGACATCCAGATGGCCAACAGACACATGAAAAAGTGCTCCATATCACTCGGCATCAGGGAAATACAAATCAAAACCACAATGAGATATCACCTCACACCAGTCAGAATGGCTAAAATCAACAAGTCAGGAAATGACAGATGCTGGCGAGGATGCGGAGAAAGGGGAACCCTCCTACACTGTTGGTGGGAATGCAAGCTGGTGCAGCCACTCTGGAAAACAGCATGGAGGTTCCTCAAAATGTTGAAAATAGAACTGCCCTATGACCCAGCAATTGCACTACTGGGTATTTACCCTAAAGATACAAACGTAGTGATCCAAAGGGGCACGTGTACCCGAATGTTTATAGCAGCAATGTCCACAATAGCCAAACTATGGAAAGAACCTAGATGTCCATCAACAGATGAATGGATCAAGAAGATGTGGTATATATACACAATGGAATACTATGCAGCCATCAAAAGAAATGAAATCTTGCCATTTGCGACGATGTGGATGGAACTAGAGCGTATCATGCTTAGCGAAATAAGTCAAGCGGAGAAAGACAACTATCATATGATCTCCCTGATATGAGGAAGTGGTGATGCAACATGGGGGCTTAAGTGGGTAGAAGAAGAATCAATGAAACAAGATGGAATTGGGAGGGAGACAAACCATAAGTGACTCTTAATCTCACACAAAAAACTGAGGGTTGCTGGGGGGAGGGAGGTTGGGAGAAGGGGGTCGGATTATGGACATTGGGGAGGGTATGTGCTTTGGTGAGTGCTGTGAAGTGTGTAAACCTGGTGATTCACAGACCTGTACCCCTGGGGATAAAAATATATGTTTATAAAAAATAAAAAATAAAATATTTTTAAAAATTTTTTAAATAAAAAAATAAAAAAAAACAAACCCAAATGGAAACCTGTTCTTTCTGTTGGATCAACTATCAGTGATATTTCCAGATTACTTTATTTTTGCTCAATTAGAATATCGTTCGTACAGATACATTGGAATTTAAGGTGAATCTGGATTTTTAAATTGTGTTGCCATTAAACATGTTTCCTCTAAAGTTTTTAAACCAAAACCATCAGTATTCAGAGACTTAGTATTTAACTTTGTTTCATTATTTCTTAATTCTACGAAAGAAGTTTCAGTCAGTAATAGTCTAAATTTAAATGTACTTCATATTTATTTCATCTCATTCCCTTCCTCAGTGGACATTTTAAGTAGTTGAGTGATTAAGTCGTTGAGAAGAGGAGAAATTCCTTATTGTAGAAAGAGAGAAGGAAGTAGGGCCAGCTCTGCCATGTTATGCTGAAACAGGAGGTGGTAGAGGAGGGGCCCAGAAGGTGAGAATCGACTTATATTCAGCACACCAGTAATTTGCAGCTCTTTCTAGGGTTTTACTTCAAGAAATGCTTCTGTATTGGATGTTTTAAAACTTGGGGATAGGTCTGGTACTTTACCACAAATAATTTAAATTAGTACCATTCATATTCTTTAATTTCACCTTTCGGTCTCCTATTTATACTTGATGGTTCATACTCACACAGTTTGACTTCAGAGAACACCATGTCCCACAGATGCTTCAATGCTGAAGCTCCTGGAACTGTGAAGCCGAGAGAGACGGCACGGCCAAGTTTGAGCAACCAGTCTCTGGAATTTTGTTAGAGGTCTTCAGGAAACTGCCTGTACTGAAAGAGAACTTAAATCTTTTAAATGTGGAAGTGTTTACATGACCACAGCTTCAGAATGTGTATTTTCTCACTGATCCTAGCGTTTCAAATAAATAATAATGGTAGAATTGGAGCCCTGCATTATCTCTATGATAAAGAAAATTTCAAATGAGAAAGAAAAAGCAGCCTTACAATTCAGACATCCTTTTTCTGGACATAAGAATCTGAGATAATTTTTGTCTTACTAAATATGGATCGCAAAACATTAGTTTTTCAGCTTTCATTTATCAGTCATGATATGTACAAGAAAAACATTTACAGAAACACACATACACAAAAGCAACAAAAAATAAAAATGTCTTTAAACCACTATGTCATGGTGAACAAAACTATGCGGAATAAGAAACATCATCAATAAAAATTAAAACTAACATTGAATATCAATACTTACACAACAAAGTGGACTGTTAGCAAAACAAAGCTAACATACGGTCACAAAGAAAGACAAAGGCATCAACCATCAAAATAGTGTTTTGTCTCAATACCTCCTCCTCCATGTTTTGGCCTTGGGAAATCACCAAGTCCTAATGCACCTGGCTTATTATTTTCTCCCCTACTCACTCCCTCATGCTTCCATTCTTTTCACACTGGGATACCAGTGTAAGAGGCTCCTGGAGGTGGCCAACCGTGCCGCAGCTCCCAAGGCAGCAGTGGCTGTGCTCCGAGGAATGTAGAGCTTCTGGGAAATCTGGTGCTCAGGAGACAAGATCAAAGAGAGCTGGTCCATGGCTTCATGACTCTTGTCTTTGAACACTGTAATAGCACGGCTACTAGAGAAATCGTTCTTTAAGCTCTCTGAAGAGTCCTCCACTGAAAAAGAAAGAACATACAAGTTTTTTCAAGGGGTTCTCACGCTCATTGCCTTCTCTTTCCCATTCTAGATGTTTCCTAATGTGTGTGACAATCATTTTCTATAGAGGCTGACATCCACTGTTACAATTAGAGAGGATAAGACTCAGAAACCAGTCAATAAATAGAAAGACATGAAAAAGGGGAACTGAGTAGAAATAAATCCTTGTCAGAATGGGGGTGGGGAGAGGGAAAAATGCACTTATGAACAGGGAAGGGAAAATTTCTTTCTAGGATGTCATAAAAATAAATTGGATATAATTCTAATTCCAGAGATGAGTCCTTAAGCTCCCCTATTTACAGCAGTAAGCACAATGGCGTCCCAGAGGTGTTTTCTATTGCCAAAGTGGTTTCAGTTTGAGTCTATATCAGTGTAAAAACAAAACTGACCAAGATATTTGTAAGAAGTTCCAAAAACCAGTTATCAGACATAAAATAAATTCCTTAGAATTAGTGCCAAAAATTCCAAATAGCCAAGGAAGGGAATACATATACTCTAGACCACGGTGACCAAAGTGACTGGTCTGTGAACTCTTTATTACCTGCCTACAATGAGAGGAGCTTTTGCAAGCATCTAAGCAAACACACTGCTTTTTTCAAGAAAATTCTGCTTTAGTTTAAAAAAAAAAAAAAAAAAGCCCAGGTGAGCTAAATAATGTGCTAATGTGTTGCCCATCTAAGCAAAGACTTCACAGACTGGTACCAATATGATTACATTTTGAAAAGTACTGCTCTAGACCTCAAAAAATCTAGAGAAAACACCAGCATAATCCAGTACATTATTCATCTTTACATTTTTAGCAACTAACATAGCAGCAGGTGGTATATGTTCTATGCATTTGTGATGAATTATATTCAAGGAGAATTTTTTTTTTAAAGATTTTATTTATTTATTTGACAGAGAGAAATCACAAGTAGATGGAGAGGCAGGCAGAGAGAGAGAGAGGGAAGCAGGCTCTCTGCTGAGCAGGGAGCCCGATGTGGGACTCGATCCCAGGACTCTGAGATCATGACCCGAGCCGAAGGCAGCGGCTCAACCCACTGAGCCACCCAGGTGCCCTATTCAAGGAGAATTTGACAGGTATTCCAAAAGGTAAAACTCTGATCAAAAGTTATAATTAATGCCCACTAGAGAGGAAAATTGCTGGTGAGTTCTAATAAAATAAGTGGTTTTACACAGTTTTGGTGAGCTCAGGTTTTAAAAGGTACAAATATATGAAAACAGGGACACATGATCAAAGAATTTAAAAGAGTAGCAAAACTTCTGCTTCCAGTTATGACATTAACTCAACAGTGACTGAAAAAAAATCTCTCCTGCTTTAAATAACTGGAGAGTTGGACAAAATGTATGAAGCGGTAGCAGATTCATATACTGAACAATAAGCATGCAAGATAGTGATCCCTAAGAGAAAGGAAACAAAGTGAGCTCTACAAGGGCCTTCGCTCCTGCTGAAATAGTTTCTAGGCTTCAGTACAAGAACGGAGAATCAAAACTGAGCCTGGAGATCTTACTGGGTTGAAAAGACTGAGCTTGGAATTCAAGAAGGCCAAGGTGGGGGCACCTGGGTGGCTCAGTGGGTTAAAGCCTCTGTCTTCGGCTCAGTGGTTAAAGCATCTGCCTTCGGCTCAGGTTATGATCTCAGGGTCCTGGGATCGAGCCCCACTTTGGGCTCTCTGCTCAGTGGGGAGCCTTCTTCCCTTCCTCTCTCTCTGCCTACTTGTGATCTCTGTCTGTCAAGTGAATAAATAAAATCTTAAAAAAAAAAAAAAAAAAAGGCCAAGGTTCTGGAATTTGTGGGAGGAAGGTACCAGAGAAGAGGCAGCTAGAAATCTACGTAGATAAGAACACATGTAGTAACCTCTGAGATCAGCCATAGCAACTTCTTTCTAGATACGTCTCCTCAGGCAAGGGAAACAAAAGCAAAAATAAACTATTGGACTTCAAAATAAAAAGCTCCTGCACAGCAAAGGTATAAGCAACAAAACTAAAAGGCAACCTATGGAATGGGAGATGATATTTGCAAATGACATCTCTGATAAAGGATTACTATCCAAAATATATAAAGAACTTATACAACTCAGCATCCAAAAAACAGATAATCTAAATGGGAAGGGGTGTTTGGGTAACTCAATCTTTAAGCATCTACCTTCTGCTCAGGTGCTGGGATTGAACCCCGCATCAGGATCCCTGCTTAGTGGGAAGCCTGCTTCTCCCTTTCCCACTCCCCCTGCTTGTGTTCCCTCTCTCACTGTCTGTCAAATAAATCTTTTTTTAAAAATGGGCAGAAGACATGAATAGACATTTTCCAAAGAAGACATACAAATGACACATGAAAAGATGCTGATTATCACTGAACATCAAGGAAATGTAAATCAAAACTATAATGCTTGGGGCGCCTGGGTGGTTCAGGGGGTTAAAGCCTCTGCCTTCAGCTCAGGTCATGATCCCAGGGTCCTGGGATCGAGTCCCGCATCGGGCTCCCTGCTCACGGGGAGCTTGCTTCCCTTCCTCTCTCTGCCTGCCTCTCTGTCTACCTGTGATCTCTGTCAAATAAACAAAATCTTAAAGAAAAAAATTACAATGCAATATCATCTTGCACCTGTCAAAATGACTAAAATCAACAATACACAAACAACAGGTGTTGTTAAGAATGTGGAGAAAGGGGAACCCTCTTGCACTATTGGTGGGAATGCAAACTGAGGCAGCCACTCCAGAAAACCGTATGGCAGTTCTTCAAAAGTTAAAAATAGAACTACTCTATGATCCAACAATTATAGTACTAAATATTTACCCAAAGAATACAAAAATACAAACTCAAAAGGATACATGCACCCTGATGTTTATAATAGCATTATCAACAATAGCCAAATTATGGAAACAGCCCAAGTGTCCACGGACTGATGAAAAGATAAAGAAAAGGCGGAACATATATACAATGCACTACTACTCAGCCATAAAAAAGAATGAAAGCTTGCCATTTGTGATGACACAGAGCTTGAGAGTATTATGCAAAGTAAAATAAGTCTGTAGGAGAAAGACATACAGCATACGATTCACTCCTATATGAAGTTTGAGAATTAAAACAAATGAGCATGGGAGAGAAAAGAGAGATGCAAACCAAGAAATAGACTTTTAACTATAGAGAACAAACTGATGGTAATCAGAGGGGAGATGGGTGGGGGGATGTGATGGGGATTAAGGAGTATACTTACTTGTGATGAGCAATGGGTGAGGTATGGAAGTGCTGAATCACTGAATTGTACACCTGAAACTAGTATTATACTATATATTAACTATACTGGAATTTAATAAAAACTTGGGGAAAAAAAAAAAGAACTGGTTACCAAAAGTGGGGGGAGGGGCTGAAGGGGGTGGGGTTTAAGGAAGTGGGGGCTGGGGTTTAAGGAAGCACTTGTGGTGATGAGGACTGGGTGATGTACAGAATTGTTGAACCACTATACTGTACACCTGAAACTAATATTACAGTGCATGAAAAAAATCCCAATAAACATTTTAGGTTTTGTGCAAATTTATGTTGATTCTACAATTCATATGGAAAATGACCTAAAATAGCCAAAACAATTTGAAAAAGAACAAAATTGTACAATTTCAAGATATATAAATCCCCACTAATCAAGGCAGTGGTATAAAGCCCCATAAACCACTAAAACACAATAGGAAGTCCAGAAATAGACCCTCACATATACAGCCTACTGACTTCTGACAAAGATATCTAGGTAGTTTATTATTTTTTTTAAGATTTTTATATCTAGGCAGTTTAAAAAAGGTTAATCTTTTCAACAAATTGTGCTAGAACAACTGAATATTAAATGTAATCAAAATAAACATTGATCCTTACATCACACCATTATATTAACGCAAACCGTAACTCAAAAATCAACAAATTGGATCACAGACCTAATTTTAACAACTAAAACTACAAGACTTTTCATAAGAAAATGAACAAATCAGTTGCTTGGGTTAAGAAAGATTTCTAAACAGGACACAAAAATACAAACTTCATATTAAGAAAAAAATCCATCAGACTTCACCAAAATGACAACTTTTGCTCTTTCAAATATGCTGTTAAGGAAGTCACATGCTTGAGAATATTTGTGATATATGTATCACATACATATAGCTGTATATATCTGACAAACCTTTTGTGTCCAGAATAAAGAATAAAAAGATTATAATCCAATAAAAATGAGCAAATATTTGAACATGTAATTCACTAAAGAAGATCTACAGATTGCATATAAGCACATAAAAAGATGGTCAACATCACTGGCAAACAAGGAAATATAAATTAAAACCACAATAAGATACCACTACACACACACCAGAATAGCAAGATTTTAAAAGATCGATAGATAGCATCAGTGATGATAAAAGGAGATGGAGCAATCAGATTTCATGTATTATTGGTGTGAATAAAAAATGGAAGAGCCACTTTGGAAAACTTTTTGGCAGTTCTTAAAATGTTAATCATGCAGTGATCACATGACTCAACAATTTTACTCCTTGGTATGTACTGAATATGTCTACACAAAGAGCTGTGTGTGAATGTTCACAGCAGTTTTATTCATAATGGCCCAAATCTGTTCATCTGATGAACAGATGTCCATACAACTGGGTACCACTGAGCAAAAAATAAGAACAAACTTTTGAAACTAGCAACAACATAAATCAATCTCTAAAACGTCATGCTCAGGGGAAAAGGTCATACTTAAAAACTGTGTAATGCAGGACTCTCTTCTTATGAAATTCCAGAAAAGAAAAAAGGAACATGCTGGGAACCAGGAAGCAAGGGAAGAGAATGACCGCAGAGGGACCAAATAACTGGTGGGGTTGTTCTATGTCACGACTGTGGTGGTTATAAGACTGTACACAAGTGTCAAAACTCACAGAATACTTAAAAACTGGCAAGTTCTATTGTTTGTAAAACAGACTCCCCCCAACCAAACTGCTTTTTAAAAAAAGAGAGAGAGAGAGAGAGGAGTAGCAAAACAGCAGGGAACAGCAGAACCCAGTAAGGACGTGAGACAAATGCTAAAGTCAGCAATTTTTCAAGTTATATTCCGAAGAAGATAAATGAAGGTTTTCAGCAAGATGACACACCACTGTATTTGTCAATTACGTGTAAAGCTACCTGAAGCAGAATTTTTTTCTGCAGAATCAAGTGCCATGGGAGCTGCACTGAGGGTTGCCGCGGAGAGCTGGACTGGCGTTGCCTGAGTCTGAACGCTGCTGGGCTCGGGCTGGCTCCCTTTTACTGACTGCTGCGACTGGATCAGAGAGATGTAGAACTCCTCCAATTTGGGCAATGTGGAAGAATCTGAAGAATTCTCTATGTATGGCTGCTGCAGTATGAGAAAAGTTGGGCAAAAGCATGAAAAGCAGTCGTTAGTATAACAGAAGAATTAACCCTGTTTCAGTTCCTTAGTTGTATAGACAAGACATACTTTTTTCACATAGAATACCATTACTCACTTTCAAGAACCTAGTTCCTCTCTAAAAAGAAAAAAAAAAAAAAAACCAAGTCCTTTTCTAACTTAATGGCCAGCAACTCAATTCGAGGAGCATTTACTGGACCTACATTACGAGCAAACACGGTGCTGAAAGCTGCCGCACAGAGCTGCAGCAGGGTGGCGGGAAACGTGAGCAAAGGCAGCACACTGGCCGGCACACTGCTAGGTTCCCTACACATGCTTCCTCATTTCAACCTCGGGACGACCGACCGCTCTAACTCCGGGGCTCTGTCGTCCTCGCTAGGGGCCCTTTCACTTAGCAGAACACCTTTCACAAGAGGCGAAGTTATCCAGTGTCAACCAGCAGGTGACAAAGCAGAGATGGTAACTCAGCCCAGTCCATGTTCTCACCATCTCCCAGTAAGACAGGATACCTGTCCCTAAGTTCACAGCCCTCAGATGGGAAAACAGTGTGGGTCCTGCAGCCAGCCATGAACGGAGGCGTTCCCGCATTCCGCAGTGTGAACACACTAGAACATAAAGTAGTTAAAGGAAGGCTCCTTAAAAAGAGACAAAATAGAGTATTAAGAACCAGGATTTTAGAGGAAAAAGATGAACGTCCCATATGGAGACCAAACTGGATTTAACTGAATGGAATATCAAATTTTAACCATGAGATCCAATATCCTACCATACAGTCATTGCTAAAGCAGATATGATCTACGGTAATTTAGCATTTATCTTCTGTGATGGTAACTGGCATTAATATGACTAAAGCCAGCCCTACCCCACCTATAAAGGCTAAGAGTCTGGGATTTGCCCTGAGTGAACTGAACCAGTAATTATACAAACAGAAAAGGTAGCTTTGTCTGTTCTTCAGGATCCTATATAGTAGACATTTCATATCAGTTGCCATTTCTTTTTTGTTCCACAACAACAACAACAAAAACCCCTGCTCATTTTCAAACATGGCTGGCATGAATGTGGTTATACAATTATGCAATATATAAAGGGCTATGTGTGTAGCCTTTTTTGACAGCAAGAGTGAAATTCACATTCCAGATAGCTATATTGGCCACACAATATGCTACTTCAGGAAATGAAAGATCCAGATTCAAATTGTTACTTGGCTTATACAATTCATGTGTGCTTTAGTTACCCGGTAAATTTATTCTCAGAATGAGGCTAAGCATTAGTGAGTTTCTTTTTTTTTATTATTTTTAATTTTATTTATTTGACAGAGAGATCACAAGTAGGCAGATAGGCAGGCAGAGGGAGGGGAAAGCAGGCTCTCCACTGAGCAGAGAGCCCGATCTAGGGCTCGATCCCAGGACCCTGAGATCATGACCTGAGCCAAAGGCAGAGGCTTAACCCACTGAGCCACCCAGGCGCCCCATTGGTGAGTTCTTTAAATAAAGCTCCAAAGGTATGTAGATGAATATTAATACAATAAACTTTCAGAGCTGGAAAGATCACTACCTAAATTGGTCTTTGCAGATGGACAAACAGGCTCCAAAAATGTACCTTGTGCCCACCTAGTAAATTTTAGCCTGCGGTGAGGCTAAGCCATAGACTGCAGACCAACCAGACCAAGTGTTTTTTACACATCAGTAGTTTAACAAAAATTTAAATCAGAAACACATTTTTAAGGCTATATCCTTTTTTCCTTGTAAGTATGACTTTGAAGAAAGATGCATTTTTAAAATGCATTCTGATAGCGTATTCTGAAAACAAACAAACAAACACAGGTGAATGCTTTCAAAATTTGTAAAGACACTCTGAAAGCAAATGCCTGCAAATCAACTTGAGCACTTATTTGACAATCAAGGTTCTTTCTCCAAAGAGTGTTTTCCAGCCTTTCTACCCAAAGTCGGGTTTGCCAACCAGCAGCACCACCTGGGGCTTGCTAGACATGCAGAACCTAGGTCCACATCTCAAATTTGCTCAGTCAGATCCTGCAGCTTCACAAAATTCTTAGGGGATGTGTAGGCACATTGTACTTTGAGAAGCATTGTTCTACCAGCTTTAGTTCTCTGTAGTTATCAATGACTGCCTCCATCATAGTTATCTGAAAATTCACCTCATGGAACTAGAGGTAAATGACAGATTTTCAAGAAACATGTTTAACATACATAATCAAAAGCACAGCCTCAAACCACAATAACATACAACTTCACACTCATTAGGTTGGCTATGATTTTAAAAAACAAAAAATAGAATAACAAGTACTGGCAAAGATGTAGATAAATTGGGACAATCTTTTTTTTTTTTTAAAGAATTTATTTATCTATTTGACAGAGAGAAATCACAAGTAGGCAGAGAGGCAGGCAGAGAGAGGAGGGAAGCAGGCTCCCCACTGAGCAGAGAGCCCAATGCGGGGCTCGATCCCAGGACCCTGAGATCATGACCTGAGCCAAAGGCAGAGGCTTTAACCCACTGAGCCACCCAGGTGCCCCAAATTGGGGCAATCTTATATGGCTAGTGGGAATGTCTGTCTAGGAAAGTCTGGCAATTCCTCAAAACATTAAATAAAGAGTTACCATATGACCCAGCAATTCCACTCCTAGGTATATACCCTCGTAAAATTTAAAACACATCTACATAAAAACATGTACATGAATGTCACAGCAGCATTATTCATAATAGCAAAAAACAAAACAACTCAAATGTCCATCAACTGACGAATGGATAAACAAATTGTGGTCTATCCATACAATGGATTATTCAGCCATGAAAAGAAAAAAAGTACTGATACATGATCAACCTTGAGATTATGATGTTAGGAAGCCAGACACAAAAGGTCACAGACTGTACTGATCCTAATTACATGAAATGTTGCAAATCAATGGAGAGAGATAGTAGATGAGTGGTTATCTGGCAGACATGGGGTAGTGTGTCAGCTAACAGATGCAGGGTTTCTTTGGGGGGATAATGAAAACGTTTTACAACTGCTTGTGGGATGAATATACAATAAGCGAATGGACTAGTGAATATACTAAAGCCATTAAACTGTATAATTTAGATGGGTAACTATATGGAATATGAATTACACATTATAAAGCTGAGGAGTCAGGGGATGGAGTCTGTGCCCCACCAAGGGTTTTCAGCTGAGATCCCCAAAGGATCCCCCATCAGGAGTAACAGCCACATCTAAGGAGTAAGGACAAAGGTGAAATACAGCAGTCCTAACAAAGTCTAAAGCCAAACCTCAGTGTGTGTGTTATAGTGACTGGCTGCTACCTGCCAGCCACAGGACATCTCAATCAGCCTCGGAGGAAGGGAACTCACCCAGAACCTCTAATTTTTTTATCCATTATGTCCAATATTCAATTTTTTAAAAATCATAAGGAATGCTTCCCACTTTCTCCACCCCCTGCCCCCTGCCTAAAACAGGATGGGGGGACAGGGGGGAGAAAACATACCCAAAGTTGATTCGGATATTGGCATTATCTAGAAAAAAACTTTAAAATAACTACAATTAGCATGATCAAGAATGTAGAGGAAGTGACATAAAAAATTGATGAGAATATGGAGAATTAAAACAGAGAATCCAAATTTAAAAAAAAAAAAGAATCAAATTGGCATTATAGAACTGAAAGGAAAAAGGTTTGAAGTAAGAATTCAATGTGTAGGTTTAGCAGCAGAATGGATCCGCAGATGAGAGGACTAGTATTCCAGAAGAATCAATAGAAAAATCTCCAAACTGAGAAAAAAGAAAAGAGAAGAAAAGAAAAAAGAATGTAAACATGAGAAAAGAGCCCAAGAGGCATGTGGGACTCAGCCAAAGTGCTAACACACGGATAACTGGAAAGCCAGCAGGAGGGCGATAATGAGGGAAAAGCACTATTCTATAAAACTGATGAAGGGCATCAATCTTCTTATTCAATAAGCTCAGTGAAACACAAGTAGAGTAAACCCAATGGAAATTATATCTAGATATATCAGTATCAAAGAGCTTAAAGCAAAAGATGGAAAAATCTTAAAAGAAGCCAGAGAAAAAAGACATCACTATCAACAGAGCAATGATACCTGACAGCTGACAATTCAACAGAAGCCAGAACATAATGGAAGGACATCTTCAAAGGCTGAGAAAAAAAAGTAACACCCGAAAATTCAATACTCAGGGAAAATATCCATCAAAAACAAAGATTAAATTTGGAAACCTGGGAAATTAAACAATATATTCCTGAACAGCCAATGGGTCAAAACAGAAATCAAAGAGAAGCTAGAAAATATCCTGAGACAAATGAAAACAGCATCCCAAAATTAATGGTGATGAGGAAACAGAAGGCTGGCTGAAGACAAAGCAAAAGGCTCACACCCTACAACCTCCCCCCACCCGACTCCTGGGTGGGACATATTATGACATTCTTTAGGAATCTCCCACCCATCTTAATGTTAATATTTTGCTACAGGGCAAAACAACCTTGGCAATGGCAAGGCCTCTGGTATCAGGTATCTTGGTATGTTGTAGGTCCTCTTTAGCATATGAAAGTTCTTTGAAGCCTCCCTTTTCCTTACTTCCCCCACCCCCATGGTACATAACCTACCATCTCTCACAACCCTAGGGCAGCAGCTCTTCCTGCCCACAGGTCCTGTCCCGTGCTTTAATAAACCACCATTTTGCACCAAAGATGTCTCCAAGAATTCTTCCTTGGTCATCAGCTCCGGACCTCACCCCACTGAACCGAACTTATATTCTAGAACTTCATCAATGGGATACAGCAAAATGAGAACTAAGTGGAATTTTTTTTTTGAGACTTTATTTCTTTGAGGGGGCAGGGAGCATAAAAGGGGGAAGGGGCAGAGAGAGCTGAGCAGGAAGCCCAGTGCAAGGCCCAATCCCAGGACCCGAGGATCACAACCTGAGCCAAAGGTAGATGAAGAGGAATGTTTATAGCAGTAAATACTGACATAAAAAGAAGAAGAAGAATCACAAACAACTTTATACCTTAAGGAATTAAGAAAAGAACTAAGGCTAAAGTTAGCAGAAGGCGTGAAATAACAGAAATTAGAGTAAAAAATAAGTGAAATACACACAAAAAAATCACTGAAAATAAGAGCTAGTTTCTTTTTTTGAAGCTATAAAAAAATTTATAAATCCTTAGCTAGACTAGGAGAATACTCATATATCAACAAACAAAATTAGTTCATTAAATGAACTACTTGAAAAGGAAATTAAGGAGTGCCTGGCTGGCTCAGCTGGCTGAGCATATTGCCTCAAGATCTCGGAGGGTGTGAGTTCAAGCCCTACACTGGGTGTAGAGATTACTTGGAAAGGAAATTAAGAAAAAAATCACATTCACAAC
This sequence comes from Mustela erminea, assembly GCF_009829155.1. Classification (NCBI taxonomy): domain Eukaryota; kingdom Metazoa; phylum Chordata; class Mammalia; order Carnivora; family Mustelidae; genus Mustela; species Mustela erminea. The sequence continues at coordinate 23,159,364 of NC_045630.1, forward strand.
AACACCAAAAAGAATAGAAGGTGAAAATTATGTAACACTGATGGAAGAAGCCATAAATAAATGGGAATATAGTCCATACTCACAGACTGGAAGAATATTATTAAAATTTCCATACTACCTAAAGTGATCTACAGGTTCAAAGCAATTCCTATCAAAATGTCAATGGCATTTTCCACAAAAACAGAAAAACAATACTAACATTCATATGAAACCACAAAGGACCCCAAATAGCCAAAATAGTCTTAAGGGTTGGGAGAAGGAGGGATCACCCTTCCTGATTTCAAAATATACTACAAAGTTCCAGTAATAAAAACATTATGGGACTAGCACAAAGTAGACATAGGCCAAAAGAATAAAATTGAGAGCCCCGAAATAAAAACACACATATTCAGTCAACCAATCTTTGGTAATGATGCCAAGGCTACACAATGGGGAGAGTGTTGTGGAAAAATAATCAGACCTGTGAGAGACCAACTGACACTCCGAGAAGGAGGAGAACTCGTATTTATTTTATGCCAGTGGACCCAAATGAGATCGTGCTCCAAGTTCTGGGCCTAGGTCAACAGGATTATAGGGCTTTTATAGGGCACTGCAGGCAGTCAGGTTCCAAGGGCTATGCTGACTCCTGGTAGGTGGGTTTAAAACAAGGGAACAGGGCTGCTTTAGGTGGGAACAGTAATGCAGGGAGCCTGTGGCTGGAAGCCTGTTCACAGAAGCAGAAGCAGCTGGTTATCTCTTGCTCCCAGTAGGGCTTCTGGTTATCTCTAGCTTATTGTTAGTAACTTCCATCCCCTGGGGCTGCTTGGCCTGGGCCTGCTGTGGGTAATTTTCCTCTTCAAAAGGACAGTGTCTTCACTACATGTTGCTGGGAAAACTGGACATCCACAGACAAATGAATGAAACTGGACCTTTATCTTACAGTACGCACAAACACTAACTCAAAATGGATTAAAGACTTAAACATAAGACCTGAAACTATAAATCTCCTGGAAGAAAACACAGAACGGATGCTTTAGGACACTGGTTTTGGTAATCACTTATTGGATATGAAACCAAAAACATAAGCAACAAAAACAAAAATAAACAAGTGGGACCAGATGAAACTAAAAATCTCAGCATGGCAAAAGAAACAACACAATTACGAATGACCACGTATTTTATGACATTTATATGAAATGCCCCAAAGAGGCAAATCTATAGAGACAGAAAGCAGACTAGTAGCTGCCTCAGGCTGTGGGAGGATGGGAAAGGGGTGTGACTGCTAATGGGTACTGGGTTTTTTTGATGGGTTGAGGTGTTACCCTAAAACTAAATCTGTGCTGTTAAGGACTCTGTTTCTGGAACAGAGTATCCTATATAATATAAAATACTTTATCAATGCTCTCATACAAAATAACCATATTTTGAAGGAAGTATATCATTCAGAAAACTCTTCCACAAATCTGCTTTTCAACAAGTCTCCCAGTCTTGAGCCCTTTATTTTCAATGTGACACATGAAAATATAAAAGTGCAGAGGCCTGGTGGCCAGATTTCATGATGCTCATAATATATTTGAAAAAACAGAAAACAAATAGCTTTCTGCTACAGGAACATAAAAGAAAAAAATTATTATTTTTATTTTTGGCTAAATTATATAAAAATAACTGTTTTCTACATCTCTTACATAGAGATTTTATCAATCTTTCAATTCTAAGCTTGGGATTTTCTTCTGAAGAGATAAATAAATTAAGTTGACTGAAATTAATTTTAAAATCAACCTACACGTTGTGTATATGTATTCTACCAAATGCTAGAGTGGGATCATTAACCAGAATTTTACTCTCTAAAAATGAAAGCACTTCCTCATGAGAATCTGTCAGTAACATTCATTAGACATTTACCTTTTGAATCCTGGTTGTGCCAGTATTTTTTTCCTGAGCATCTAATGCCTCTTGTTTTTGAACTTCTCCTTTCATTCCATTCACAAGGCCTGAAGGCTGCCATGAATCATCCCATGTATCTTTGGGTCCAGAAAAGCACCAATCCTACGGAGAAAAAATTGCAAACACAAACCAAGGCATAGTGCCACGTGATCCAGACAGAGAAGAACATGGGCAAGGTAAAGGCAAGGAGGCAAAGTTGATTAAACAAGAAAATATGTTTATTAAGTTCCTGTATCAGTGAGGCCTCCCTTGTTTTATTGGTCCATATCTGATATCTTGAATTCCTTGGAACACACAGATGTCATAAAAATAAATACAACTGTGGTCTGTAGTATTTTCTTCAATAGTATTTTCATGGCCAGATGACTTTAAATGATCATCTAGTATTTAAATGGCATAAATAATAAGGAGCAAAGCTATTTCCTCTAAGAAACAGTGGGAAGTAAGTTATATTTTAAATATATTTTAGGGCCAATATTAGCTACTATTCTCAATGCAGAGTCCCAGAGATTATATTACAATGCTAATACAATAAAAATAAAATTAGTTGAAAACAGCATTTTTATAGATCCCAAGGCCTAAGATTCCAATGATAAAACAAAAGTTATAATGGTTAAAAGGTTAGATGGGATAATAAGTCCATGATTTATTCTTCCCTGTTTCAACTTGTCCTCCTCCCTATCACTACCATCTTTGGGGAAAAAAAATGAATACTTCTGAATTATCATTTGATATATCCTTTTGCATTCCAGAGTGTATAGATTTCTTGAAGAAATTTACATTTCCATTTTTAAGTAATGATCTATTGTTTCCCAGGGATCTAACCTTTTGCGGCATTTCTTTACATGATGGATATGGTTTCTTTCCACCAAGGCTTGAGGCAAATAAGTGGGAGGCAGCATCGTCCCCTTTATCCATTTTAGCCTGCAAAGGTAACCAATTTTCATCCCAAACATCATCACCAATAGTCACTGATTCCAGGCATGGCATTCCAGTGGGAATCTCATCCTAGAATGTATCAGAAGACAAAGAAAACCTTTAACTTACAGTTGCTATATATTTTAAAATTTAGTTTTGCGATTTTTTTTCTGGATTCTAGGTAAAGATGGCAGTTTGAATACATAACTGATTACCCTCTCTCTCCTGAAACATCACCAAAATATTCGGATTTTAGATATAAACTCACTGTTAGACCAGAAGAAAACACAACATACATTCTGGATATAGAAAAGAAGGTAAGTGATAACCTAAGAAGTCTGAGAAAGTAGAATCCTGAGCTTATAGCAGGAAAAACTGAGAAGCAACCTGAATTTATACCAAAATGGCAAATGCTCAGAAATTGCTACTACAAGGTTTTTGGAAATGAGAATGTAAAGTGGGAACAAAAAGAAAAGCACTGATAAAAAGTCTGTGTAAGAAGCAATTAAATGTCCAGATACCCCACCCTATTCCATATACAAAGGAAGCCACACCTCTTTTTTATGCTGGAAAGCCAGAGGGTCTTCTGGAGGGTAAAAGGGAGGGTGGAGCAAGCATAAACACAGGGGAATTCAGCAACGGTTTTTATACCATATATCAAGACCCCTAGGTCTGTTTTCAATAGCAGGACAGAAATAAAAGTAAAGAATTCATGAACCTGAAGAGAGATCCATAGGAATGATCCAATCTGAACAGAGAAAAAACTGGGAAAACAAAAGCAAAAACAGAGCCTTGGGGACATATAGGACAATACCAAAAGGTTTAACATTTGCTTCATGGGAGTACCAGAAGGAGAAAAGAAAGAGTACAGTACAGAAAAAGTATTCGAAGCAGTGTCTGAAAATGGCACAAATTTGATGAAAGACATAAACCTACAGATTCAAAAAGCTTAGCAAACCGCGAAGAGAAATTAACATCTAAACAGATTATAATCTACCTCTTGAAAACTAAAGACAAACAATCCTAAATGTAGACAAAGAAAAATGACATGTTATTATAAAGGAACAACAATTCCAGTACTGCAGATTTTTCATCAGAAATTATGAAAGCCAGAAGGAAGTGGAAAGAAATTTTTAAAGGCCCAAAAGAAAAAAACTAGCAACCCAGAATTCTACATCCATCAAAAATATCTTTCAAGAATAAAAATAAAATAAATACACTCCCAATGAAGAAAACTTAAAAAATTTATTGTCAACAGGTATACTCTAAAATAATTGCTAAAGGAAGTTCTTTGGATAGAAAGGAGAGGATACCAGAAGGAAAGTTGGTATATCAGAAATAAAGAGTAACAGAAATGATCAGTATCTGAGGAAGTGTAATGGGACTATTCTTCTATTGAATTGTTTATAATATATTTAAAGGTAGAAAGCAAAAACTATAACATTATAAACTCTCAAATTATATACTTGTTATATATAAACAGCATAAAGGAGGTGGAAAGGGGTAAAATACCTAAATGGTGGTAAGATATCTACATACCACTTGAATTAGTCCATATAGATTACATCTACTATGTAAAGCCAAGATGTATATTGTAATTCCTAGAATAACCAGTCAAAATGCTATACAGGCAGATATAATAAAAATATAATTAAGTAAACTAAAACAAACTATTAAAAAAGAATACTAAGTAAGAAAAATACAAAAAAAAAAAAAGAATAACACTAAAAGGAGAAAGAAAAAGCAAAGGAATGAAAAGCCGAGGTAAAAAAAAATATTATAATAGACCTATAATCAAAATATATCAATAATGATATTAAATGTAAAATGTATAAACATACTAACTAAAATTCATATCATCAGAATGGATTTAAGAAATGACTAAACTATATGCTGTCTCAAGAAATTTACCTCAAATATAATGACATAGGTAGGTTAGAAGTAAAAAGATGGAAAAGGATATATTATGTCACAGTTAAAAAATAAAGCTGGAGTGGCTATACTGTTATCAGACAATGTAGGCATCAGTGCAAAGAAAGTAACTATGGATAAAGACATTTCATAATGATGAAAGGGTCAGTTCATCAAGAAAACATACCAATCCTAAATACATGTCACCTGACAATAAAACTCCAAAATACATGAGGAAAAAAACTGACAAGGAAAGAAAGAGAGGGGACAGAGGTATACTGGAACAAATTATAGCAGAGAACTTCCCCAACATGGGGAAGAAAACAAGCATTCGAGTCCAGGAGGCACAGAGAAACCCCCTCGAAATCAATAAAAATAGGTCAACACCCCAACATATAATAGTGAAACTTGCAAATCTCAGACACAAAGAGAAAAACCTGAAAGCAGCTCAGGACAAGAATTCCATTACCTACAAAGGTAGAAATAATAAGACTGGCAAAAGACCTATCCACAAAAACTTGGCAGGCCAGAAAGGACTGGCACAATACATTCAGGTGCTAAATGAGAAAAACATGCAGCCAAGAATACTTTATCCAGCAAGGCTGTCATTCTGAATAGGAGAGATTAAAAACCTTCCAGAACAAAGAGAAATTAAAAGAATTTGTGATCACAAGTTAGCCCTACAAGAAATAGTAAAGGGGATACTTTAAGTGAAGAGAGGGCCCAAAAGTAATATAGACCATAAAGTAACAAAGACAACATAAAAGAAGTGACTTAACAGGTGATACAATAGCACTAAACTCCTATCTTCCAATAATTACTCTGAATGTAAATGGGTTAAATGTCCCAATCAAAAGACACAGGGTAGGGTGCCTAAGTGGCTCGGTTGGTTGGGCGACTGCCTTTGGCTCAGGTCATGATCACCAAGTCCTGGGATCGAGTCCTGCATCAGGCTCTCAGCTCCATGGGGAGTCTGCTTCTCCCTCTGATCAACCCTCTCATGCTCTCTCACTCTGTCTCTCCCTCTCTGAAATAAATAAATAAAATCTTTAAAAAAAAAAAAAGACACAGGGTATCAGATTGGATAAAAAAGTAAGGCCCATTCATATGCTATCTGCAAGAAATTCATTGTAGATCCAAAGATTGAAAGTGAAGAGGTGGAGAACAATTTATCATGCTAATGGTTATCAAAAAAAAAAAAAAAAAAAAAAAAAAAAAAAGCTAGGGTGGCAACACATATATCAGATAAATTAGATTTAAAACCAAAGACTGTAATAAGAGATGAGGAAGGACACTATATCATAATCAAAGGGTCTATCCAACAAGAAGATCTAACAATTGTAAATATTTATGCCCCTAACGTGGGAGAGGCCAATTATATATTCCAATTAATAACAAAATTAAAGAAACACATCAATAATAATACAATAATGATAGGGGACTTTAACACCTCTGTCACTGAAATGGACAGATCATCTAAACATAAGATCAACAAGGAAACAATGGCTTTGAATGACACACTGGACCAGATGGACTTAACAGGTATATTCAGCGCATTCCATCCTGAAGCAAGAGAATACACATTCTTCACGAGTGCACATGGAATATTCTCCAGAATGGAAAACACAGTGGGCCTCAAGTGATGCCAAAAGATTGGGATCATTCCCTGCATAATTTCAGACAACAATGCTTTGAAACTTGAACTCAAGCACAAGAGGAAAGTTGAAAAGAACTCAAATCCATGGAAGTTAAAGAGCATCCTACTAATAAATGAATGGGTCAACCAAGAAATTAAAGAAGAATTTAAAAATTCATAGAAAAAAATGAAAATGAAAACAACTGTTCAAAACCCTTGGGATGCAGCAAAAGGCAGTCCTATTGTACACAGTAAGCAATTCAGCCTTTCTCAAGGAACAAGAAAAGTCTCATATACACAATCTAACTTTACACCTAGAGATGGAGAAAGAGGAGCTAATAAAGCCTAAACCCAGCAGGAGAAGAGAATTAATAAAGATTAGACCAGAAATCAATGAAACAGAATGGATGAATTCCTAGAAACATATAACTACCAAAACTGAACCAGGAAGAAATAGAAAACCTGAACAGACCCATAACCGCAAGGAAATTGAAGCAGTAACCAAAAATCTTCCAATGAACAAGAGTCCCAGGCCAGATGGCTTCCCAGGGCAATTCTACCAAACATTTAAAGAAGAGATAATACCTATTCTTCTGATACTGTTCCAAAACTAGAAATGGAAGGAAAACTTCCAAACTCATTCTACAAGGCCAGCATTACCTTGATTCCAAAACTAGACAAAGACCCCATTAAAAAAGAGAATTAAAGATCACTATCCCTGATAAACAGATGCAAAAATTGTCAACAAGATACTAGCCAATTGAATCCAACAGTACATCAAAAGGATTATTCACCATGACCAAGTGGGATTTATTCCTGGGCTGCAAGGGTAGTTCAAAATCCACAAATCAATCAATGTGATATAGCACATTAATAAAAGAAAGGATAAGAATCAAAGGATGAGAATTATATCATCCTGTCAATAGATGCAGCAAAAGAACTTGACAAAACACAGCATCCTTTCCTGATTAAAACAAAAAACAAAAATACCCCTCCAGAAAGTAGGGTTAGAAAGAACATATCTCAACATCATAAAGGTCATACACAAAACACCCACAGCTAATATCCTCTTCAAGGTCAGAAACATGACAGGGATATCACTCTCACCACTGTTGTTCAACATAGTACTAGAAGTCCTAGCTTTAGCAATCAGACAACAAAAAGAAATAAAAAGCATCCAAACTGGCAAAGAAGAAGTCAAACTTTCACTCTTGACAGATGACATGATAACTCTATTTAGAAAAACTGAAAGACTCCACAAAAAAATTTACCAGAACTGATATAAGAATTCAGCAAATTCGCAGGATAGAAAATCAACGTACAGAAATCTGTTGCATTTCTACACACCAATAATGAAGTGTAGAAAGATAAATCAAGGAACTGATCCTATTTACAACTGCACCAAAAACTGTAAGATATCTTGCAATAAAACTAACCAAAGAGGTAAAAGATCTGTGCTCTGAAAACTACAGAACACTTAAGAAAGAAACTGAAGCCTCCCCCCAACACACACACAGACGGAGAAACATTCCATGCTCACGAATTGGAAGAAAAAATACTGTTAAAATGTCTATGCCACCCAAAACAATCTACACACTTAATGCAATCCCTATCAAAGTAACACCAGCATTTTTTCACAGAGCTGTAACAAAGAATTCTAAAATTTGTATGGAACCAGAAAAGACCTCAAATAGCCAAAGTAATGTTGAAAAAGAAAAACAAAGCTGGAGGCATCACAATTCCAGACTTCGAGCTGTATTATAAAGCTGTAATCAACAAGATAGCATGGTATTGGCACAAAAACAGACATACAGATCAATGGAACAGAATACAGAACCCAGAAATGGACTGACAAATATATGGTCAACTCATCTTTGACAAAGCAGGAAAGAATAGCCAATGGAAAAAAGAGTCTCTTCAACAAATGGAGCTGGTAAAACTGGACAATGCACAAAAGAATGAAATTGGACCACTCTCTTACACCACACACAAAAATAAATTCAAAATGGATCAAAGACTTAAATGTGAGACAGAAATCCATCAAAATCTAAACTGGAATTTCTTAAAGTTAAAATTCTGTGGTATGAAAACCACTATAAAGAGAATATAGACATGCTACAAGCAGGAGAATACATTTGAAAATCACATAACTGACAAAGCACTAGGATTCAGAAGATTTAAAGCACTCTCAAAAACTACTAGCAAGAAAACAAACAACCCAACCAAAACATGGGCAGAAGGCTTGGCCATTTCCCCAAGAAGTATGTATATGGATGGCAAGTAAGCACACATAAAGATGTTCAACAGCACTCATTAGGGAAATGCAAGTTAAAATCACACTGTGACACTACTACATATCGATTTGAATGGCTAAAAATGAAAATTACTGATAAGACCTAGTGCTGGCAAGATAACAAACAACTAGAACAGTTTGGCCTACACTTACCACATCACTCCTCATTACCTTTACACAAAAATCTGTTATGTTGCCACAGCATACTTCTTGACTGTCAATAGCATTTACAGTAATAATGTAAACACTGAACGGTGATCTAATGGAAATGGTGGTACGACATTAGTAAGATGGGGGACCGGGGACAGAAAGGATACATTTGTGTGTGGTGGAGCAAAAGGATAAAAGAGAAGGAAACCTTCCTCTTTTCCAGAAGGGCGTAAAACTGAAAGCTCAGGAAATAACAATGTAAGCATGTTATTTACATGCCTACATTGTAAATAAGCAACAGGTAAATCCCAAAAGCAGCAGCTGGAAGAGATGAAAATGGTTGCTCTGTGAAATACAAAATGTAGAGGAAGGGGTTATGGGACCCTCCAAGCTATGTGTACGTAAATATTAGGTTAAAAATAAAATATATCCTCGAAAGCTGTGGAAGTTTTTCCTGTTGTGTTCTCCTGATACTGTATCTCAGTACTCATTTCTAATCACCACAAAATTCCTGAAGACTGCCCAAAGCAACGAGATAGAAAAAACTAACACATCAAAGCCAGATAATGCCTTTCCTTTTTTGTGATCAAGACTCTGTTGTTTCAACTTTCATATTGGTGACTGCTGAAGAGAAAATGTAATTCATCTGTGCAAGATGCTCTGATGGCACCAAAAGCAGAATTTAAAGAGCGACCTCATTCCCGTCTCCTTCACTTATGAGTTCAGTATATGAATTATATTTTCAAAAAACTCCTTCCTTCTCCTACCTCATTTTCTTCCTTCAGATCCTTTAGCTCTGGGATGGACCACGTTGGGTCTTCTTCACAGCACTTATCTTGGTTTTCCATAGAAGTGAATTCAGAATCCTTTAATGGCTCATTTAATTCAGATTTAAGGTGAGTGAAAGCTTTTTCATCATTAATATCTTGCTAAAGTAGATATGAAAGAGACATTATTTTATTTTCCATACTAATGCTGTTTCTAAAATCTGCATGCCTATACATTCTGCGAAGAATTTTTCACTATGGCTCATACAGATGCTACATTATTTTCTAACTTTATCCATGACCTTCCTATCCTGCTAAACTAGTTCAAGCCAACAAACACTTACGGAGCATACATTATGAAATGTGTGTAGGGTAGCTCTGTGGATGTAAAGATGAATACTGCGGATTGCAGCTCTAAAGGAACTCCTGGGGCACCTGGGTCGATCAGTGGGTTAAGCCTCTGCCTTCGGCTCAGGTCATGATCCCAGAGTCCTGGGATGGAGCCCCAGAGATCGGGCTCTCTGCTCGGCAGGGAGCCTGCTTCCTCCTGCCTGCCTTTCTGCCTACTTGTAATCTCTGTCTGTCAAATAAATAAATAAAATCTTTAAAAAAAAAAAAAAAACAAATAAAGGAACTCCAAATACAGCAGGAAGACACAAAATCAGATAATCACTGTACAACCTTCAGTGTAGAGCCATTGCAGAGATATGACCAAAATATTGTTGGGGAGGAAGATGTCTTAAAAAGATTCAATGAAGGAGGTAACACAAACAGGATTTAAAGAGAGTAGCAATTACAGGGAACGAGGTATACATAGGTAGGGAGTCGGTGGGTAAGTATGTGTGTGTATGTGTATGAAATCCATTGGATACAGGCTGGAGTGGGATACAAGAATTTTAATTCTTATCTCTTTAGCAGAAAAGATGGCCTTATTTCATTTTCAAGACTGAACTATGATTATTGGAACATATAACACAGTGATGATAAAGGTTGTATTCAAATCACTATTTAAGAATTAGGAAACAGGGGCGCCTGGGTGGCTCAGTGGGTTAAGCCGCTGCCTTCGGCTCGGGTCATGATCTCGGGGTCCTGGGATCGAGTCCCGCATTGGGCTCTCTGCTCAGCGGGGAGCCTGCTTCCCTCTCTCTCTCTCTCTGCCTGCCTCTCCGACTACTTGTGATTTCTCTCTGTCAAATAAATAAATAAAATCTTAAAAAAATAAAAAATAAAAAATAAAAATAAGTAAATAAAAAGAATTAGGAAACATAATTGTTCCAATCAAGTTATAATGATTAAGAAAAATTCAGGCTTTAGAAAGTGTTATGGGCCAAATAAGCCTAATTAATTTTAACATTAAGTAGAAATCTAATATTCTTATCTGTTTCAAACATGCAGCACTAAACATTCATACCTATTTTTCAGAACAGGCTAATCTCCCAGTAGTCAAACTGGTCCCCCCTTTTCATCTAATAGTTAGCAAATATCTACTAAAAACATAAGATCATCTCTACAATTTTATTTTACAAGTCAGATATGTAAAACACATTTGGGCAAAATATTTTATTCAGTGAAAATAAAAAGCCTTCCTGGGCCCAAAACCACTTTAGCGCTCAATCAAACACATCCTATATTCTTAGCCCAGTACTTGTTGTCATGAGGAATATAAGACTCAGAGGGCATGTTCATTTATTTGTTCAAAGGTCTTAAATAAGTCTTTACTTGGTGCTTCATTTTACTCCTATCTAAAACAGGGATACGAAAGTACCAACCTGGTAAAGTGATCATAAAATTAATTAGCACATGAGTATGCTTAGAACAGCCCCTCCCATGTAGTTCAAGTTCAATAAATGCTGCTGTTGGTTTTTTTTAATTATTTTTATTACTACTACTGTTGGGTGGAATAGTATGGAATAGTAATAGCGGTAATAATAATAATGTTATTACTGTGAGTGGGAGTCACTTAAAGACTTACAGAAAAAATAAGAAATAAGAACACTAGAAAAGTCTGAGATATGCAGAGAGAAGAACAGCAATTCGATTAGTGTAGGTGAAGTCACAACTGCACCAAGGCAGTAATGGAATTTAATATATGTGAGAAATTGTACAGGAGAAAGCATGACTGTAGCAAAGATTTAAACCAGCAAATAATGAGAGACAAAGTACTGTTAAGATCATTGCATAAAGTTCCTGAACTTTCCTAGGTTTGGAAAGCCTCAGTTTCCTCACCTATAAAGCAAGGATGATTACAGCAACTATATCACAAGCATTCTATGAGGATTAAATTACATATTATGCTCACACTGTTTTTCATAGTGTTTGGCATATAATAAGAACTCATTAAATGTTAATAATAAGAAAGATTATAATTTTTGCAAAACCTCTCACCAGGGTATATAATTCACTCTCTTTTGATTGTGGACTTATCTCTCGGTCTTCATTAAAATAGTGCTGCTGGGAAGGATAACCCAGTTCTGTCAGAACCACATCTTCTGGCCCTGAACTGGATTTAGTATATAAAGCTAAAGGGTTGAGTTCTCTGAAACCCTGGGATTTAAAAAAAAGGGTTTAATCAGTCAGAGAAAAAGTGAAAAATTTAGCACTTCATAATTTTCAAATGTGGAAATGTTGTCTTCTAAAATTTAACAGTTAAAAAATTTTCCATATTGATAATTTCTCTGAGTCACAAAAATTATTATTAACAGTGATGCAGACATCACCATAAACATCTGCAAAACAAGAGCGCTGTCTTCTCTAAGAAGGCCTCAAAGAAATTATTTGAGGTAAGATAGAACCCTCAAATAGTATTTACACTCTCATCAGCCAAAGGTGGTTTTTTGTGGTCATTTGAAAATTAAGAGACTGCTCTGCATTAAGAAGGCAGGCATCTCACAGATGTCTCTAAGATTAAAGAATACATCAAATACCTTCTTTATTAAATTATCTTACACCTTCAAGTATTGAGAGTAAATAAAATATATTACAAAACACATCCAGACTGCTCTACCTTAGAAGGGACATTTTCTCGGCATACAATAGCATGGCCCTCCGTTCTCAAGACATGATGGAAATAGATGTCTTCATTTGACGATGTATCACACAGGAAAATGTTAAGGATTCCGTCTACATATTCATCCACTACCCCCACTAATGGCTTCAAACCACACAACTTCTGAAACTGCAAAATAGCTCTGGATGTCCAATGTTCCTGAAATGTAATCAAGACATGAGATTCAGACAACAAATTCAAACATGAATTATAGTAACCACATACAAAAATAAATTCCTGATGAACTAGAGATTTTCATGTAAAAATAAAGCCATAAAAGTACTAGAATTACACACTGCAGGATAAAAGTCAGAGTAAAGGAAAAATTATTTAAAATGTGATTATGGAAAAAAATTTTATTTTTTTTAAGATTTTATTTATTTATTTGACAGACAGAGATCACAAGTAGGCAGAGAGGCAGGCAGAAAGAGAGAGGGAGAAGCAGACTCCCCGCCGAGCAGAGAGCCCGATGTGGGGCTCGATCCCAGGATCCTGGGATCACGACCTGAGCCGAAGACACTGAGACACCCAGGCACCCAAAACATTTATTATTTATGTGGTGAAACACTTTCATTTTCAGAAATAAGTAAGTTAAATTACTGGACTAATCCTTCCACAGAAACCACTAAAATTCTAGATAAAATATTTTCTAAATATGTCCAAAAGCATCAAAGAACTGTCAAGAGAGTAAAAGATTCTCAGGAGTGAGGGTTGCTGGGGGCAGTGGGGACAGGATAGGGTGGTGGGGATATGGGGTTGGGGAGGCTATGTGCTATGATGAGTACTGTGAAATGTGTAAACCTGGCAAGTCACAGACCTATACCCCTGGGGATAAAAACACATTATATGTTTATTTCAAAAATTTAAAAATTAAAAAAAAAAAAAGATTCTCAGGATAGAATTAAAGGAAAAGTGGGAACTACTTGCCTTAAAAAAGGACAAGAGGGGCACCAGGGTGGCTCAGTTGGTTAAGTGACTGCCTTCGGCTCAGGTCATGATCCCAGAGTCCTGGGATCGAGTCCCGAGTCGGGCTCCTTGCTCGGTGGGCAGCCTGCTTCTCCCTCTCCCTGCTTGTTCTCTCTCTCAAATAAATAAATAAAATATTAAAAAAAAAAAGGAAAAGAAATAAACTAGCCTTCACAGGGATTTGCAGTTCAATTATCACCTGGATAGTAGACAAATCCTCAAGTTGTTCATTCAAATTAACATGATTCCAGACAGGGAGTATTCCTAGGTACTTTCACTTCCTGGTACTTTCACTTCCTAGCAGAAGTGAATGCAAATCTCTCTAGAGGTAGGCAATCTTATCCCATATTATTCAAACATTCTCACAAATAATTTTTAAAAGATAATCAACAGCACATGGGCAAAGATAAAAGGCATACAAAGAAACAACCAATCACAAGTAAGAACAAGCAGAAACAATATAAGTAAACCTTCAAAAACTTTAGATAATTATAAAGCAACTAAACATACTACACTTAAAAAAAGATTAATTTGAAAGCTTTGCAGAGACCAGCAATCTATAAAAACTCATCTAGCAAAACTACAGAACAAAGATAACTTTTAGAGAGTAAAAATATAATAACTAAAACTTAAAACCTAAAAGACTGACTCAGTAGCAGGTTAGAAAGAATTAAAGGGTAAATCAGTAAAGTGGAAGATAATTTGGGAAGAAAAAAAAAAAAACCCAGAATGCAAATATGGAAAGAGAGAAATACATAAAATACAGAGCTTAAAAAATATGGAAGATTGAGAAAGTTTAACATACTTTTAACTGTGGTCCCAGAGAAAGAGATGCAGAAACAGAGAGAGAGGGAATATAAATATGAATAATGGGGGAAAGACAATACTAACTGAAGAGAGAGTGGCTGGGAATTTGCCAGATTTAATAAAAAGTCACAAAGTGTAGATAAAAGAAGTTCAATGAACCACAAAGCAGGATAAATAAGCATAAATCCACACATAAACATACTAAAACTGAAGTCACCAGCAATAAACAGGAAAATGTTAGAAACAGTTATAGACAAAAAGGACACTGCCTTCAGAAGACTATCCACCACCCTGACAGCTGACTTCTCCAATAAGGTAAGGGAGACCAGAAGCCACTGTCATGATATCTTCAGTGCACTAAACATATTACCTGCCAACCTAAAATTGTAGTGAATGTATCTGCCAAAAATAAGAGCAAAACTTTGTGTCTAGGTACACATGACTTAGTCTGCCATCAGCAAACCCTCGCAAGATGAAATCTTAAAGGATATAGTTCAAATAAAAGGAAAATGTTCTCAAGGGGTTTGGGCGGCAAGAATAAAGAGCTAAGAAGTTGAGAAACACATGACTAAATCTAGATGAACACCATTTTATGTGGTCCATTTCTTGAGGGTTTTTTTTTTTTTAAGATTTTATTTATTTGACAGACAGAAATCACAAGTAGGCAGAGAGGCAGGCAGAGAGAGAGGAAGAAGCAGGCTTCCCGCTGAGCAGAGAGCCCGATGCGAGGCTCAATCCAAGGATCCTTGGATCATGACCTGAGCCGAAGGCAGAGGCTTTAACCCACTGAGCCACCCAGGCGCCCCTCTTGAGGGGTTTAAAACAATAATTAGACAACAAAAATAGATCAGAAGAGGAGGTTAAAGAAAGTGTTCTAATGTCTTTGGATCGCTATTTACAACATGTGTTGTATTTCCCAGAGTAATCCCTAAAATAATATAGTGTGTCAGCGGAATGATTAAAAAACTTTTCAAAATAATGCATGCAAGGTGACAGAAAGAACAGATAAGACTGTGATGTTCCACTCGGGCCACTGGGGTCTACTGCCTGCAGTTTAGTAGCTGTCTAAGGATATGGGCAGACAGCAGTCACTGATTTTGAAACAGCCATCCTGTGGTTCCCTCACTTCAAGTATTTCTCCTTTAACTCCTAGCTTTCTGCCAGTCCAAATAATGTCCTCTAACTCTTCAAGCCAGCAAGGCTACAGACTGGGGGACTGACCCCAGCATAGAAGCTGAAAATTTCCTGATCTTACCACCTACAGCTTGACACACAAGGGTAGATCTCTGCTTTTCCGCCTGCTTTGGATTTTGCCTATGGGAGTATTAGTCCCACCATGCTACTCTGTTGTTACTCTGCCATTACCAAACACATTAACTATTTTTGAAACCAGAAAAAACCTGGGTGGCTCAGTTGGTTGAGCAGCTGCCTTCGGCTCGGGTCATGATCCCGGCGTCCTGGGATCGAGTCCCACATCGGGCTCCTTGCTCCGCAGGGAGCCTGCTTCTCCCTCTGACTCTGCCTTCCACTCTGTCTGCCTGTGCTCGCTCTCACTCGCTCTCTGTCTGACAAATAAATAAATAAAAAATCTTTGAAAAAAAAAAAAAAAGTTGAGATTCATTCGTTTAGTTGATGACCTTTATTAAGCACCTACCATGACGCGACCTTTGAACCAGGCACTAGAGACAAGGCCCCTCATCTCAGAAGCTTACACCATGTATGTGAACAAATAATTGCAATAATACCAGATAGAGTGTTATAAAGATAAAAAAAAACTGCAATGAACGACTAAAGTAGGAGCGTGTACTTTAAATTGGCTGGTCAAGGAAGTCCTTCTAGGGAAATAATATTTGCGTTTAAATCTGAGTGACAAAAACGGGCCAACCATGAGAATGCTCTGAACAAGCTATTCCAAGGAACAGAGTGAGCAAAAGCCTTAAGGTCAGAATCACTTCAGGAAGGAAATAAGAAAACAAAAAGAGACAGGAAAATGGAAGCCATCTGGCTAATGTGACAGTAATGAACATTGGCTCCAAGTGGGTCAAATTTAGCCCTGAGCTCCTGATGGAAGAAAGAAACCAAGGCTAAAATGCACCCTAAAACACAATCCTGAATATTTATTTGCACAAAAACTGTAACTGCATACATAATTTACATACTTAAAAATCAGAACAGAGGGGTGCCTGGGTGGCTCAGTGGGTTAAGCCTCCGCCTTCAGCTCAGGTCATGATCCCAGGGTCCTGGGATCAAGTCCCACATCAGGCTCTCTGCTCAGCAGGGAGCCTGCTTCCCCCCCCCCACTCTCTCTCTGCCTGCCTCTCTGCCTACTTATGATCTCTGTCAAATAAATAAATGAAGTCTTATAAAAAAATTTTTTAAAAATCAGAACAGATTGAATGTCTAACAATAAAGGGACAGTTAATCTATGATATAAATTTACCTAACAGATTAATATGAATCTATTAAAACTGATAACTATGGTAACATAATAATTTATGCTATAATAATGCTGAGTTAAGAATATAAAATAATATTAGTTTTATGTAATCCTGACAACCCTACAAAAACTGACCCCCAACACTCAATAAATTAAACTGAAAGAAACACAAATCAAAGTTATAAATTGAATGTGTTTGAAAAGTAGAATAATAAGTAATGTTTTCTTTATTTTTCTTTCTTCTGTACTGTGGTTTTCAGATAATTTTTTTTAAGATTTTATTTATTTATTTATTTGACACAGAGAGAGAGAGAGAGAGAACAGGAGAGGGAACACAAGCAAGGGGAGTGGGAGAGTGAGAAGCAAGCTCCCCACTGAGCAAGGCACCTGATGCAGGCCCAGATCCCAGGACCTGGGATCATGATCTGAGCCAAAGGCAGATGATTAATGACTGAGCCACCTAGGCACCCCTCAGATAATTTTTTGAAGTAATAACCCGTGTAGTATATAAGCAACTGGTAACTTAAGGTTAAACAAACAAATGGAGTGTAGTAAGTATGTATGGCATATAGAGTTAAGAGTTCTGGGGTGACTGAGTGGCTCAATAGGTCAATCATCCGTCCTTGGCTCAGGTCAGGATCCCATGATCCCCGAGGAGGGAACCTGCTTCTCCCTCTCCATATGCCTGCTGCTCCCACTGCTCATGCGCACTCTCTCTCTCAAATAAAATCTTAAAAAAAGGTGGGGGGCGCCTGGGTGGCTCAGTGGGTTAAGCCTCTGCCTTTGGCTCAGGTCATGATCTCAGGGTCCTGGGATTGAGCCCCACATCAGGCTCTCTGCTCAGCAGGGGGCCTGCTTTCTCCCCCGTCTTTGCCTACTTGTGATCTCTGTCTCTCTCTGTCAAATAAATAAATAAAATCTTTTTAAAAAGATAAAAGAGTTCTGAGGGGAAAACACAAAGTTAGGTGCATGATATTGATAACTACATAAAAAAGTATTATCTACATGGATGAAAATTCCTCTTGCTTCATCCCCTCCAGTCATCTCACACAACTACGTTATTAAAGAATCCTTTAAAAAACAGATAACTGAGTACAGTGGTTTCCTAGGTAGGTCCTCTAGTTGCTCCCCAGCATCTGAAGGACAATGTCCGGACTCCTGAACACAGACACGCATCCCCACTCAGGGTGTGTTTCTCTCACATCACTTGCCATCCACCAGCTCCTCTGCTGCCATGTAAGCAAACTGAGCCACTTATCATTTCTCAAATTTGAGGTATTTTATGTTACCCTCCCTTTGGCTGGAACGTCTTTCTTTTCTTGTCTAGTCTTCCTTTGAAATTCTACTCCACACCACCTCGACTGGAGGGTCATCCCTGACTACCCTCGAGAGAGACGTGCACTCCTCCTTCTGCAGCCCTAGCGTACCCTATAAACAGCTCTACAGCAAATACGACACAGCACCCTGATTTCTATTTCCACGTCTACCTTCCAGAGTATCTACAGTGACTTCTCACTGTAGGGCTCATTCCATGTTTTATTTCTGTATCCTGAGATCCTAGAACTGCTCGCAACATCAAATGTTTGCTGATTAAATGGGGAACAAACATACCTCTACTGGTCTCACCCAAGCCAAAGAACAAGGGATAGCCTGAGCTGGAAGCTTTGTGTAGCAGCACCTGTAAGAGAAAAGCAAATACACGAATTACTGAATCATATTTTTAAATACATTTCACAGAATCTCTAACCCATTCTTGATTTTAGCTATTCACACCACTTCAGAGTATTTTATTCATGCATTTTTAAGATAATGTCTTACACTTCAAAGCAATCTAAGAAATAAAATTTTAAAACATAATAATCTCTGAAAGTCGTGCAATTAAAATATAGGTAGAAACAAACCAACCTTCATGCTATATAACTCTAACTCTTAGCATGACCCCAAAATCATTTTCTTAATAAGAGACTGGAATTTAGTCTCATGGTCCGTTCAGATTCACAGTCATGTGAAAGAAGACGTAAGATATTATAATCCCCCTGTGAAACTAAGGAACTGCATGCCAACGCCATCTGCACTAAGAACAGAGAGGGATGGAAAGGAGGGAAGAATAGAATGAGGAAGGCAAGAGAAAAGGAAGAGTGATCCTAACTCCACGTGGCTTCAGCACAAGGATTCAAAACTTAAGAATAATTTAATAAGATTTGTTAACTCACTTGAGAAATCTCAGGGAGGACTTCTGAACAG
This sequence comes from Mustela erminea, assembly GCF_009829155.1. Classification (NCBI taxonomy): domain Eukaryota; kingdom Metazoa; phylum Chordata; class Mammalia; order Carnivora; family Mustelidae; genus Mustela; species Mustela erminea. The sequence goes on from NC_045630.1 coordinate 23,178,462, forward strand.
TTCCTATATTTCCAAAGTCTGGGTAGAATACTTCAACTTCCTGCTTCCCAATGACTCGATGGATAATGACACGATACCACCACTTATCCTCAGAAATCCTTACACAACAGAGATGTCCTGGTTGGATGAAATACTCTGGCATGGCGTACCGATCAGAAACCAGCTGATTAGAGTAGCAGCGCCTACAGAATTCCATAATACAGGGAATCACACAGGGGAAGAAAAGACCAAGATCATTTTTACTGATGTATCAAGAGCAAGTAAGTCTTGGCAGAAAGGAAAAGAATCCCTCCGATTTCTGATTTGTCAATGCTTATAAATACTAATTAATTTTATTTTCCTCTTTCTTATCCAAATCCCTTCTCTTCATCAATAAACTTCTTCAAATAAAAAGTTACACATTCCTTTAAGCTCATACTCTCTGAACAAAACGTAACCCAACTCCAGCTCTTCCCTAGTATTCCAGTTTCACCTTCGGTCACTGTCCACCCAACCTCACACAGTTGTGACTTCACGTCCCTACTTGTTGCTCCCAGAGCACAATGCTACTCCCGTCGTTAATGCCAACGCTGGCCTTGGTGCCAGTGACTGTCTGCACATACCCACTCACACCTCCTTGACTGGCAAATTCTTACTTGTTTTTTAAGCAGAGCTCAAGCACCTCCTTTGTGAAACTCTCTTCTACCTGCCCAGGCAGAGTTACCACCTCATGCAATGCCCCACACATCCCCTATGTTCCCAGACAATCGTGGTGTTGACAAAGGCAAAGACCATGTCTGTCTTCTCCTCATACTCCTCATGCCTCAACATCCCAAGCACACAGCAGATTTGGTATTAACAATAACAGCCGCCAACTTTTGAGCCAGACTCCATCCTAAGTACTTTAATCTTCACAGCTCTGTGAGGCAGGTACTATTACTATCCCTACTTTAGAGATAAGGAGACTAGGACCTAGAGAGTTAAAGTAACTTCAAGGTCACAGAGCCAGCAAGTGTGCTTTAAAACATACTAAATCTTATAGGTATACTGAAATGGAATATATGATAATATTTGTACTGAGTGATTATTATGTGACTTACATAATGCCAGGTGTTCTTGGGTAAGAGAGCAGTGAAGTATATAATGTGGTAAAATGGACTGCTCTTGGAGAGGTATATAATAAATTATTCTTACATGTGACAACAATGCAAAAATGATACTGTTGTTCCTGAATAAATCTAAAGCAATCGGAAATGTATGCATTTTACATGATTTTTACTAAGAAAGGGCATCATTTTCAGCAGAGAAAAGAGATTAATTTAGAATAACAGTTCTCCAAAACCCTGAGACCCTGATGCCCTTTCAACAAGTCCATAAAATAAAGACTATTTTAATATTTCTGTATGATTGTGAAAATAGCAATTTGCCTTTTTCACTGTGTTAGTATTTGCAGTGATGGTATAAAAAGCAAGGTGCCTTAGCCAAATCAAGGCAACAGCACCAACTTTACTAGCTGTCATTTACATGTCACTGCCACGAACTCATGATAAAAGAAAAAAAGAAAAAAAGAAACCAATGTCACTTAAGAATGTCCTTGATAAATAAAAATGAAGTTTTATTAAATCTCAACCACTGAGTGACGAGCTTTTCAATGTTCTATGTGACAAAAGTGGAAGTACTATACACAGAAATCACTTCTCAAGTTGTCTTACAGAAAAGCACTTATACATTTGAGTTGTGAATTGAACTAGCTACTCTTTTTGTGCAATATTTTACTTGGAAAATGAACTAGCCATTGTTCTCATAGAACACCATTTTTGCTTGAAAGGACCATTATCAAACTTTGTTTATTCAGACTTAGGTATTTGACACATATTTTCTCAAAAGAATGAGATGAGCCTGTCACTTCAAGGAAAACACTGAGAATATTTGTCATCACTGATAAAATTTAAGGCTTTCAAGTGAAAATTAGGATTTTGGAAATGTTGTGTCTACCACCAAAAGCTCAACAGCTCCCTAATACTTATCTGATGAGATCAGTGATGATATTAATAAATGTGGAAGATCTACATAACTCAGCAAACCAGTATTTTCCAAATTACCAATGCATGGTGTTTTAAAATTATTAATGGGGGTAAAAGATCCTTTCAGGGCCAGCTGTATTGAGTCCACACTTAGAAGGGTCTTATGTTAAAAAAAAAAAAAAAAAAAAAAGAAGGTCCTTATGCTTGCTTTAATGTTCTGCCATTGTCCCGAAATTCTTAATGATTTTTAAACTTGGCACCTTGCATTTTAATTCTGTGCTGGAGCCTGCAATTGCATAACCAATCCTGGATTCATTCAAGGTGCAAAGACCAATGGATTTAACACAGTAGACTGTGAAAAGTTCAAATTCCACATTGCAACTAATCTTTAAAAAACTACCACTTGCCAGATTTTGGAATGTTCACAAATTTTCTGAAAATATCAAAGATATCTATATTAAATTTTCTGAAAACATCAAAAATTTTCACAATTTTCCTGAAAAGCTATTAAAATACTCCTTTTCCCAACTATGCATCTGTATGAGGCCAGATGTTTTCCTATACATCGACCAAAACAATGTACCTCAAGAGATTAAAGACAAAAGCAGATATTAAAATCAAACTTTCTTCTATTAAGACAGATATTAAAGAGATCTACAAAAATGTAGAAAAATGGCAATATTCTGATTTCTGGAAAAGTTATTTTTCATAGGACTATGTTATTCATATTTACACAAATGGACATTATTTTTAGACAAAAAATACGTAAATGTTAGTTTTAATTTCTAAGATAAATATCAATTAACAGAAGTTCTCGAGTCCTTAATTTTTAACCACCCTAAAACCAAAATATTGAGAACTTCTGATTTAGAATGAGATACATGAAAAATACACTGAAAACAACGAACTCCTACCGCATCTCAATCATCATGTCTTCAAGTAACTCTGATGAATCCCTGCTATAGATTCGGATGTAGAATTGACTTGGAGAGATTATATACTCCACAAAGACCCCCACAAGGGTACTGGTATCTAATGGCGGCAGTCTACATAGTTGCTTGTCCCGTACAGCGTCTGGTGGGATATCATGATTTGCCATCTCCAGGTTGAGCTGTGACTTAACTTCTACTTGCTACAAGTTAAAAAAGAAAAGAAACTGCTCTAAAAATTTAAGTGGCATTTCAAACTGTGACATTTCTCAAAGTATTTGTCATGAGTCTTTATCAGAATCACCGGGGGAATTATAAAAATGAAGCCTCTTAAGGCAATAGCCAGGACAGACTGAAACAGAGTACCTGGAAGTGGGGCCTCCGATTATGCACTCATAAATTCCCTAGGTGGAAGCCTGGGGGGCTCAGTGGATTAAGCATCTGCCTTTAGTTCAAGACATGATCCCGGTGTTCTGGGATGGACCCCCACATCAGCAAGAAGCCTGCTTCTCCCTCTCCCTCTGCTAGCCACTCCCCCTGCTTGTGCTTTTTATCAAATAAATAAATAAAATCTTTAAAAAAATTTCCTAGGTGATCCTTACTACATTAATATATGAAAACTACTGCCTTATGATATTAAAAGTATGTTATACAGTTGCCCCATACAAAACTGCAAATATGGTACTTAAAATATTCAGGCTGAGGCAACATAGACTGTCATCTTACCCAGCCCTACCAACAAAGGCAACTTTAAAGAATGCTAAATTTCACACTAGTCTTCCAATCAAAAATAGGGTTTCTTAAACACTCTTATTCTAACATATGTTATTTTCCTTTAGGCCTTTCTCTTGTTCTCTAGAAAATATGCAGTAGGCTTTCCAAACAAAATGTTTTCCTTTCATGAAAGAAGCCAGGTATAGATGGTAGAAGAAAAGAAGAGTAAGCAATTAATTCCTTAACAATAAATAACAGAAGAGGAGAACACAAAAAAGGAGAATTGTGCGGGCATATAATTAAAAGGAAAAAAGGAAAAGCACCCTATAACTGAGGACAGGGGCAGCAGCCACTGCAGCAGCTGAGACATACAGCAAAAACAAAGCTCCTCGATTCTTCCCTCTGAAGCCCTCAAGGGTTTTCCAGCCCACATTTTAAAAAACATGGACTGAGCACTGGCTGTAACCTCTTGAGAAAACTGGCAAATCATTAAAGCCATCTGAAAACTTTAAAATGAGACCTGAATGAAATTAGTCATACAAAGACTGAAAATCAGAAAAAATGCCGTTTAAGGTGACTTCAGACCAGATCTTTGCTCTAAGAAATCATCTATCAAGAAATAAATATTTTTATAATATATTTATAAAATAAATATTTTCTAAAATAGAACTTTGGTTTAAAGAAAAATTCATTCAGTTCATAATGCTGAATCTCCAGTATACAAAGTCGTTAAATCTTACCAACTGTAAAGGCTTTACCACCAGATTAGGCTTCTTGCAAATCTTCTGTTCTGGCTCCTCATGGCTTTTAGGACAATCCCATGCAGTCTCCTTGACAGCAGTAGTAGACAGTGAATTTCTAGGGGGACTGGAGACATAAGCTTTGACTTCTATTTTCTTATCTGATTGAACTAAACATGAATTTCTGACTGATGAAACGTCTCCATCTGAAATAATCAATAGAGCAGATTGTGGATAGCTACTATAACAATCGTATAACTGTTACCAAGTACATTCTATGGGCCAGGCACTGGACAAATAATGATAAATGAAGAGACATGAACCTGTCATTGCAGAACTTTCATTACGGAGAGATAAAAGGAAGTTCTAGAAGGGAACAAATCTTAAATTATTTATGTTGGCAGGGACAGAGTAAGTCTGGCAAGGTAACTTTGACTAAAGGTTTTATTTTTCAATTTATTTTTTGTTCAACTTTAGCAGTGAATGCGCCTTGTTGCTTAATGTACAATGTATGTGACTACTTAATATTCCATAACACAGAGCCTTAATTTTTAGGGAATTACCAAATCAATCATATTATTTTGTTCAAATTACATATGCATGATGATTGTAAGCGGTTGACACATTAAAACAGACTTCAAATAGACCTAAAACTATAGTGACTCCGAAGAAAATCGAATAAAAGTGCACAAAGATGTAGGTATCTACATTTTTATCTTTTATGATAAAAAAATACATTCTACATGCCTGTGAATAGGAAACTGATTGAATGAATACAGTCACATAAAAGAATTACATGTAGTTAAAAAGGATGAAATAAACTTATTTATGCTAGTATAGGACAATATCCATAATATATGAAGTATAAAAAGCAAGAACTTATACATTTATATAATACTGTTTTATGCAAGAAAATTATACATATGATAAATAACTATTTATATACAAAAGGTCCAAAAAGGACCCATTAAAAAAAATTACTAGTTACCACTCTACATTGCTAGAATTCTTTAAATAAGTAAATGTTGCTTTTATAAGTTTTCCAAAAATCTAGCTAAGCTTACATACATGTTGAAAATATCTGGAAGACTACGTAAAAACTCTTAACAGCATTTTTGGGGGAAGTAAAATAATGGTAATTATTCACTTCCAACTTTACACTCACCTGTGATAATTTATAAAATGAACATGAGTTATTTTAATAATCAGGAAAATCAGCAAAGCTACACTAATATTTTGGACAAAAAATTGCTACACATCAAAATCATTTTTAAAAGCTTATAAAAGTATAAGTACAATTGACCCCTGAATAATGCAGGGGTTAAAGACATCAAGCCCCCATTCATCAAAAATCTGCATATAATATTTGACTCCCCCCAAACTTTATAATAATAGTCTACTACTGACCAGAAGCCTTACTGTAATATAAACAGTTGATTAACATATATTTTGTATGTCATATGTTATATACTGTATTCTTATAAAACTAAAGAAAAATTCTAAAAAAAAGCAAGGAAGAGAAACTACATTTACAGTACTGTACTGATTTTACCAAAAATAATACATATTTAAGTGGACCTAACCAGTTCAAACCCACATTGTTCAAGGGTCAATAGTACCATAGTAAACTATCATTTAGCATGACCACTGAGAAAACAGAGGAGAAAGTACATGGAATCTCTGCACTCATTCATTATAAATGTATATAAACATGTAATACTCTCAATAAAAATTTCAAAAGGAAAAAAAAAACTAAGTCAAAGAAAAACACAAGAAACAAACAAAAATCAAGTGCCCTAAATGCAATGCGGTATCCTGGAATGGATCCAGAAACAGAACAATTGTGGGGAAAATGGTAATACCAAAATAAAATTTAGAGTTTCATTAATAGTAATGTGTCAGTTAATTTCTTAGTTTTGGTATATTTATATATCATGGCAATATAAAATGTTAATATTAGGGGAAATGGATGAAGGGCATATGAGAATTCGTTAATATCTCTGCAACTTTTCTCTAAACCTAAAATTATCCCAAAATAAAAAGTTTGTTTAAAATTAAATACAAGTGATAGGTCCCAATACACACCCATTTATTCCAAGTATTCATGTATTTCTAAAAGAGCTTTTGATGCACAGCCAGAGTTAACAACCACTGATCTGGTGCTTCCCCATCAGATCACTATTTCTTCAGAGTTATCCAAGTATTTGGATCAGGAAAAAAGCATATTTTAAAAATTCAGATGGTCTATTGGGGCACCTGGGTGGCTCAGTTGGGTAAGCATCCAACTTGTGTGGTTTTAGCTCAGGTCATGATCTCAGGGTTGTGGGATCAAGCCCTAAGTCAGGCTCTGTGCTCAGCTCGGAGTCAGCTTTCTCTCTTGCCCTCTCTCTATCTCTCCCCACACTGGTTCACTCTGTCTTTCCCTCCTTCTCTTAAATCGTTAAAAAATTTAGATGGTCCAACTTCTTTTCAAAGAAATGGAACAAATAATCCTAAAATTTACATGGAACCAGAAAAGACCTCAAATAGCCAGAGGAATGCTGAAAAAGAAAACCAAAGTTGGCAGCATCACAATTCGAGACTTTAAGCTATACTACAGAGCTCTAACCATCAAAACAGTATGGTACTGGCATAAAAACAGACACATAGTTCAATGGAACAGAACAGAGAACCCAGAAATGGACCCTCAACTCTTATCGTCAACTCATCTTCGACAAAGCAGGAAAGAATGTCTAATGGAACAGATTACAGTCTCTTCAACAAATGGTTTTTGGGAAAATTGGACAAACACATACAGAAGAATGAAATTGTCTTTCATCAAGACAGTATGGTACTGGCACAAAAATAGACATATAGATCAATGGAATGGAATAGAGAGCCCAGAAATAGACCCTCAACTCTATGGTCAACTAATCTTCGACAAAGCAGGAAAGAACGTCCAATGGAAAAAAGACAGTCTCTTCAACAAATGGTGTTGGGAAAACTGGACAGCCACATGCAGAAAAATGAAATTGGACCATTTCCTTATACCACACACAAAAATAAACTCAAAATGGATGAAGGACCTCAATGTGAGAAAGGAATCCATCAAAATCCTTGAGGAGAACACAGGCAGCAACCTCTTTGACCTCAGCCACAGCAACTTCTTCCTAGGAACATCGCCAAAGGCAAGGGAAGCCAGGGCAAAAATGAACTATTGGAACTTCATTAAAATCAAAAGCTTTTGCACAGCAAAGAAAAAACTCAACAAAACCTAAAAAGACAACTGACAGAATGGGAGAAGATACTTGCAAATAATATATCAGATAAAGGGCTAGTGTCCAAAATCTATAAAGAACTTATCAAACTCCATACCCAAAGAACAAATAATCCAATCGAGAAATGGGCAGAGGACATGAACAGACATTTCTGCAAAGAAGACATCCAAATGGCCAACAGACACATGAAAAAGTGCTCCATGTCACTCAGCATCAGGGAAATACTAATCAAAATCATAGTGAGATACCACCTCACACCAGTCAGAATGGCTAAAATGAACAAGTCAGGAAATGACAGGTGTTGGCAAGGATGTGGAGAAAGGGGAACCCTCCTTCAGTGTTTGTGGGAATGCAAGCTGGTGTAGCCACTCTGGAAAAGAGTATGGAGGTTCCTAAAAAAGTTGAAAATAGAGCTACCCTATGACCCAGCAATCGCACTACTGGTATTTACCCTAAAGATACAAATGTAGTGATCTGAGAGGGCATGTGCACCTAAATGTTTACAGGAGAAGTGTCCACAATAGCCAAACTATGGAAAGACCCTAGATGTCCATCAACAGAAGCATGGATAAAGAAGATGTGGCACGCACGCACACACGCGCACACATACATCACAATTCCAGACTTTAAGCTACACACACACACACACACACACACACACACACACACACAATGGAATACTATGCAGCCATCAAAAAACGAAATCTTGCCATTTGCAACAGTGTGGATGGAACTAGACAGTATTATGCTAAGCAAAATAAGTCAATCAGAGAAAGACTATTATCATATGATCTCACTGATATGATGAATTTTAGAGGGAGGGTGGGGGGCTGTGGGGGGAAGGGAGGGAAAAATGAAACAAGAGGGGACCAGGGAAGGAGACAAACCATAAGAGACTCTTAATCTCAGGAAACAAATGAGGGTTGCTGGAGGGGAGGAGGGTGGAAGGAATGGGGTGGCTGGTGATAGATATGGGGGAGGGTATGTGCTATGGTAAGTGCTGTGAATTGTGTAAGACTGACAATTCACAGACCTATACCCCTGAAAAAAATAATACATTGTATGTTAATAAAAAAATTTAGATGGTCTTCATTAATGATACAGGTTAACCTTACTATAATAAATATCACCAAAAAGAATGGTCATCATATACAAAGTGTTTCTGAGGCTAATGTGTAATCTATGTGGTTGATGTGGTTACAATAAAGAATATTACATGAGAAATGCTTTATTTTTCCTTGTCCTTTCAGGGACAAATAAAAATCAGGTTTGCATCTTCCAGAACACTCTAGGCCCATCCCCACTTCAGCTATAGATAATTCACTGGAGTACCCACTATGCACAACACTCTAAGAAGCCTCAGCAAACATTCACTTCAGCTCCACTTGTACCACCAGGACATACTGTGCACAGAGAGCACCAGAATCCTCTGGTCTGTACCCTTCAGCTCCAGTCATCATACCAGAGTGGTCCCAGAGCAAGGTGCCCTGGGACACCCAGCCTGCACCCACTAAAGCTCCAGCCAACCAGCTGCCTGACACATATAGTCTATATAGTAATGCCCCTAGACAAGGCAATTCCTCCAAGTCTAGGATAAGTAGTTTTCCACCTAATTCATAGAAACAAACACAGAGAGTCAAACAAAATGAGGAGACAAAGAAATATACCCAAATGAAAGAGTAAGACAAAACCTCAAAAAAGAACTAAATCAAATGGAGATAAGCAATCTATCTGATAAAGAGTTCAAGATAATAATCATAAAGATGCTCACTTGACTTCAGAGAAGACTGCATGAACTCAGAGAAACTTCAACAAAGAGATAGATAATATTTTAAAAAGTCACAGCTGAAGAATGCAATAACTGAAATGCAAAATACATTAGAGGTTATCAGCAGCAGATCAGAAGGTATAGAAGAATATATCAATGATCTGGAAAACAGGTAATGGAAAGCACATGTGCTGAACAAAAAAAGTACTTTTTCATATGAGGATAAGTTAAGAGATCTCTGGAACAATACCAAGCATTCTAACACCCACATAATAGGGCTCCCAAACAGAAAGTGAGAGAAGAGGGCAGAAAAATAACTCAAAAAAAATAATAGCTGAAAACTTCTCTGACCTGGGTAAGAAAACAGACATCCAAGTCCGGAATCACAAAGAGCCCAAACAAGATGGATCCAAAGAGTTCCACACCAGGACACAAATTAGTTAAAATGTCAAAAATTAAAGATAGAGAAGCTAAAAATCAGCAAGAGAAAAGCAACATGTTGCATATAAGGAAACCCCATAGGAGTAGCAGCTTTGATAGGAATGGTATGACATATTCAAAGTGATGAAAAAAACCTTATAACCAAGAATACTCTACCCAACAAAGTTATCATTCAGAATTTAAGAAAGAGTCTCCCAGACAAACAAAAGTTAAAGAATTTCATCACCACTATAAGAAACTTATGAGACAGACATGTTAAAGGGATATTTAAATGGAAAATAAGAGGCAATAATTAGAAACAAATTTAATGAGTAAAAGCAAACATAGAGTAAAGGTAGTAAATCAATCTCTTATAAAACTAATATGAAAGTGTAAAAGACAAATGTAGTAAAATCAATTATATCTAAAAAATTAGTTAAGGTCCAGGAAATAAAAAGATACAAAATATGACATTATATACACGAAACTTGGAGGGGGGATAAAAAAATTTTACGTTTTGGGGCGCCTGGGTGGCTCAGTGGTTAAGCCGCTGCCTTCGGCTCAGGTCATGATCTCAGGGTCCTGGGATCGAGTCCCGCATCGGGCTCTCTGCTCAGCAGGGAGCCTGCTTCCTCCTCTCTCTCTCTCTGCCTGCCTCTCTGCCTACTTGTGATTTCTCTCTGTCAAATAAATAAATAAAAAATCTTTAAAAAAAAAATTTTATGTTTTTATAATGTGTTCAAACTTCAGCAACCACCAACATAAAATATAAAATAGACTACTACATACATAGGATATTATATATAAACCTCATGGTAACCAGAAACCAAAAACCTATAATAGATATGCAAAAAATAAAAAGAAAGAAATCCAAGCAGAACACTAAAAAAATACTAAATCACAAAGATAAAGAGAAAAAAAGGACCAGAGAAGAACCATAAAAAAAACCAGTAAACAATTAACAAAATGGCAATAAGTATATACATATCAGTAATTACTTTAAACATAAATGCACTAAAAGCTCCAGTCAAAAGACACAGGATAACAAATGGATTAAAAACAAAAAACAGGGGCGCCTGGGTGGCTCAGTGTGTTAAGCCGCTGCCTTCGGCTCAGGTCATGATCTCAGGGTCCTGGGATCAAGTCCCACATCGGGCTCTCTGCTCAGCAGGGAGTCTGCTTCCCTCTCTCTCTCTGCCTGCCTCTCTGCCTACTTGTGATCTCTGTCTGTCAAATACATAAATAAAATCTTTAACAACAACAAAAAAAAACCCTAAGACACATCTACATGCTGCCTTACAAGAGACTCACTTCAGACCTAAAGACACATGCATACTGAAAGTAAAGGGCGGAAAAAAATATACCATGCAAATGGAAGTATTTAAAAAAGAAAAAAGAAAAAGAAGTATTTAAAAAAGAAAAAAGGAAAAAGAAAAAAGATAAAAGCCTTTTTTCTTTTTTAAATACTTCCATTTGTACGGTATTAGTTTTAGTTTAGTTTAGTTTAGTTTAGTAAACTAAAACTAATACCATTTGTATGGTATTAGTTTTAGTTTAGTATTAGTTTCACAGAACTAAATAAGGTGGCAATATGTCAGACAAAGTAGACTTTAAAACAAAACTGTAACAAGAGACAAATAAAGGCATTACATAATGATAAAGAGATCGATTCAATAAGAAAATATAACCATTGTAAACATCTATGCACCCAACATAGGAACACCTAAATACATTAAGTGAATAATAGAAGACATAAAGGGAGAAGCTGATAATGATGCAGTAATAGTAGGGGACTTGAACACCCACTTACACTTGAACACCCACTTACATCAATGAACAGATCACTCAAACAGAAAATAAGGAAGCAATGGCTCTGAACAACACAGCAGACCAGACAGACTTAACAAATATTAATGTAACATTCCATCCAAAACCAGCAGAATACACATTCTTTTCAAGTTCTTTTCATTGTCCAGAATAGATCATGTTAAGCCAAAAATAAGACTCAATAAATTTAAGAATACTGAAACTATATCAAGCTTCTTTTACAAACATAGCAGTATGAAGCTAGAAATCAATTACAAGACAAAACTGCAAAAAAACCAGAAACACATGGAGGCTAAACAACATGCTATTAAGCAACAAATGAATCAATAAAGAAGCCAAAAAGGAAATGAAAAAATGGATGGAGACAGATGAAAATGAAAACACAATGATCCAAAATCTCTGGGATGCAGCAAAAGCAGTACTAAGAGGGAAGTATATAAGGATACAGCCTTACCTCAAGAAACAAGAAAAATCTCAAACAATTTAAACTACATCTAAAGGAGCTAGAAAAAGAAGAACAACTCCTAAAGTTAGTAGGAGAAAGTAAATAATAAAGGTGAGAATAGAAATAAATGAAATAGAGATTAAAATCAATAGACAAGATCAATGAAACCAAGAGCTGGTTCTCTGAAAAGATAAACAAAAGTGATATATCTTTAGCCAGAGTCATTAAGGTAAAAAGAGAGGATTCAAACAAATAGTATCAAAAATGAAACACAAAACAAACCAATACTACAAAAATACAAAAAAACTCTTAAGAGAATACTACACAAAATTATATGCCAACAAACTGGACAACCTAGAAAATGGTAATTCCTGAGAACATACAATCTCCCAAAACTGAATCCGGAAGAAATAGAAAATATAAACAGACTAATTACTAGTAACAAAATTGAGTCAGTAATCAAAAAATCCCCAAGAAATAGAAGTGCAGAACCAGATGGCTTCACAGGCGAATTCTACCAAACATTTAAATAAGGAGTTTAATACCTACTCTTTCAAACTACTCCAAAAAATAAAAGATGAAGGAATGCTTCCAAATTCATTCCATGAGCCAGAATTGCCCTGACACCAAAACCAAAGACACTACCAAAAAAAGAAAACTATAGGTTTTCCTAATATCCCTAAAGAAAATACAAGACAAAAATCCTCATCAAAGTATTAGCAAACCAAGTTCAACAACACATTGGAAGCCTCATTTATCACAACCAAGTGTGATTTATTCTAGGAATGCCAGAGTGGTTCAATATCCACAAATCAATCAACTTTATACAACCCATTAACAAAATGAAAGTTAAAAACCATATGGTCATCTCAATAGACTGAGAAGGCTTTTGACAAAATTCGACAACTGTTCATGATAAATATCAACAAAGCAGATATGGAGGGAACGTAATTCAATATAATAAAGGCCATGTATGACAAATCCACAGCTAACATCATACTCCATAGTGAAAACCTGAAAGCTTTTCCCTCTCAGGAAGACAAGGATGTCCACTGCTGCCACTTTTATTTAACACAGTATTAGAGGTCTTAGCTACTTCAATCAGAAAGGAAAAAGAAATAAAAGGTACCCAAGATGGTAAGGAAGAACTAAAACTGTCACTATTTGCAAATAACATGATACTATATACAGAACACCTTAAAAACTCCATCAATAATCTTTAGAATAAATGAGTTCAGTAAAGTTGCAGGACACAAAATTAATAACAGAAATCTGTTGCATTTCTTCTTTTTAAAGATTTTATTTATTTATTTTACAGACAGAGATCACAAGTAGGCAGAGAAGCAGGCAGAGAGAGAGGAGGAAGCAGGCTCCCCACTAAGCAAAGAGCCCCATGTGGGGCTCGATCCCAGAACCCTGGAATCATGACCTGAGCTGAAGGCAGAGGCTTTAACCCACTGAGCCACTCAGGCGCCCCTCTGTCGCATTTCTGTACACTAATAATGAAGTAACTGAAAGAGAAATTAAAACAATCCCATTTACAATTGCACCAAAAAGAACAAAATAACTAGGAATAAACTTAACCAAGTGAAAGACCCGTACTCTGAAAAATATAAAACACCAATGAAAGAAATTAAAGAAGACGCAAATGAAAAGATACACCATGTTCATGCATTAGAAGAACCAATATTGTTAAAATGTCGACACAACCCAAAGCAATCTGGAGATTCAATCCAATTCCTATCAAAATATCAACAGTGATTTTTTAAGATTTATTTGAGAGAGAGGAGGGGGGGGGGGGAAAGGAGGCATAGCAGAGGGAGAGGGAGAATCCCAAGTAGACTTCCCATTGAGCATGGACCCTGATGCAGAGCTTAGTCTCATGACCCTGAGACCATGACCTATGCTAAAACCAAAAGTCAGATACTCAACTGACTGCCACCCAGGTGCTCCAATACCACCAGTATTTTTCACAGAACTAAATAAATAATCCTAAAATTTATGTGGACCACAAAAGATCCTGAACAGCCAAAGCAATCTTGAAAAAGAACAAAGTCAAAGGTATCACAATCCCGGATTTCAAGACATACTACAAAGGTATGGTAATCAAAATAGTATGAGACTGGCACAAAATTGGACACATGGATCAACTGAACAGAACGCCCAAAAATAAACTCATGCTTATATGTTCAATTAATCTATAACAAAGGAGGCAAGAATGTACAATGGGGAAAGAAAATCTTTTTCAATAAACTTGGCAGTTACATGCAAAAGAATTTAACTGGACCACTTTCTTACATTATACACAAAAATACACTCAAGGTCGCCTGTGTGGCTCAGTGGGTTAAGCCTCTACCTTTGGCTCAGGTCATGATCTCAGGATCCTGGGATGGAGTCCCGCATTGGGCTCTCTGCTTGGCAGGGAGCCTGCTTCCTCCTCTCTCTCTCTCTGCCTGCCTCTCTGCCTACTTGTGATCTCTGTCAAATAAACAAATTCTTTAAAATAAATAAACAAACAAACAAACAAACAAACACAAAATAGATTAAAGACCCAAATTTGAGACAACAAACCATAAAGCTCCTAAAAGAAAACAAAGGCAGTAATCTCTTAGACATCAGCCTTAGTAACATTTTTCTAGATATGTCTCCTCTGGCAAGGGAAATGAAAGCATAAATAAACTACTGGGATCACATCAAACTAAAGAACTTTTGCACAACAAAGGAAAACAAAATGAAAAGACAACTTACTGAATGGGAGAATATATTTGCAAATGACATATCCAATAAGGAGTTCATATCCAAAATACATAAAAAACTTCTACAACTCAACACTAAAAATAATGCAAATAAAAATGGACAGAAAATCTGAATAAACATTTTTTGAAAGAGACCATACAGATGGCCAACAGAAAAGATGCCGAACATTTTTAATCATGAGGGAAATGCAAAATCAATACCACAGTGAGAAATCACCTTATACCCATCAGAATGGCTAGTATCAAGATAAGAAATAGGTAAGTGTTGACATGGAGATGGAGAAAAGGGAACCCTTGTGCACTGTTGGTGGGAATGTAAATTGTGCAACCACTGTTGAAAAAAAAAAGTTCCCCTCAAAAAAAAATTTTTTTTAAATAAAGATAGCATACAATACAGTAATTCCACTACTGGGTATTTAGTCAAAGAAAATGAAAACACTAATTCAAAAAAATATATGCACCCCTACATTTACGGCAGTATTATTTACAATAGCCAACTTACAGAAGCAACCTAAGTGTCTATCTACAGATGAATGCACAAAGCTCTAGTGTATACACGAGGGAATATTAGTGAGCTATAAAAGTAAATGAAATCTTGCCATCTGTGACAACATGGATAAACCTAGAGAGTATTATGCTAAGTACAGTAAGTCAGACAGAGAAAGACAAATACCATATGATTTCACTGTTATGTGTAATCTAAAAATGAAAACAAAATGGAAACAATAACAAATACAGAGAACTGAGAGCTGTCAGAAGGGAGGGCAGTCAGGGGAGATAGCAAAATAGGTGAAGAATATGAAGAGGTACAACCTCCAGTTATAAAATAAACAGGTCACAGGAATGAAAAATACAGCATGGAGAATACAGTCAATAATAGTGCAGTAACACTGTATGGTGACAGAATGTAACTACACTTACCATGGTGAGTACAGCAGAATGTATGGGGAGCTACCAAATCACTATGTTGTACACCCAGAAGTAATATAATTGTATGTCAACAACATGTCAACTTTTTTAAATAGGGTTTGCCTCAGATTGTGATTCAACTCACCAGGTGGTAGTGGCTTCATATCAGCATCAAACACCAGTAAGTCTTGTTCTCCTTCCCTGAACTCAACATGGAGAATGTCACTAAGAGCTCCAACAAGTTCTGTCACATTTAAGAAGCCCAATTTTTTTGGTGAAAGTTGCTCTTTAAAGATTATCTGTCAAAAAAAAAAAAAAAAACAGAAATAACTTAAAACATACATAATAGGAATTATGCCCTTAAACAATGCTCCTTAATTTGGACTTAGTCAAACTAAATTTGTAAGAGTCAGTGAACTCATGTATTCCAGTAATACCAACGTAGAGACCTAAAGTCATTTCTAGGCCAGTTTCAAGTTCCTTTTAAAGTATATGGTAAGGGGCGCCTGGGTGGCTCAGAGGTTAAAGCCTCTGCCTTCGGCTCGGGTCATGATCCCGGGGTCCTGGGATTGAGCCCCGCATGGGGCTCTCTGGTGGGTGGGGAGTCTGCTTCCTCCTCTCTCTCTCTGCCTGCCTCTCTGCCTACTTGTGATCTCTGTCAAATAAATAAATAAAATCTCAAAAAAAATAAAATAAAGTGTATGGTAAATTGAAGTGAAAATTAGGAGGGCTTTTGGCCTCTCATTTTTAACAGTCTGATTATAAAACTAAAGTCTTAAAAAGAGAGGGGGGCGATGCACAAAATACAAAAGTCATAATAAAACTGGCTTTTTAAAAATTATTTATTTAATTTCTTTTCAGTGTAACAGATTTCATTGTTTATGCACCACACCCAGTGCTCCATGCAATACGTGCCCTCCACAATACCCACCACCAGGCTCCCCCAACCTCCCACACCCTCTCCCTTTCAAACCCTCAGATTGTTTTTCAGAGTCCATAGTCTCTCATGATTCATCTCCCCCTCCAATTTCCCTCAACTCCCTTCTCCTCTCCATCTCCCCATGTCTATTTCTTATTTTCAGATAAAGCATTCACTACCACTTTCAACATGTAATCAATTAATAATACTATTTTAAAATATTTCCTTAAAATTTTATGATTTCATCCTAGATGTTTGGATTAATAAGCAGGTGTCAGGGGCGCCAGGGTGGCTCAGTGGGTTAAGCCGCTGCCATCGGCTCAAGTCATGATCTCAGGGTCCTGGGATCGAGTCCCTCATCGGGCTCTCTGCTCAGCAGAAAGCCTGCTTCCTCCTCTCTCTCTCTGCCTGCCTCTCTGCCTACTTGTGATCTCTCTCTGTCAAATAAATAAATAAAATCTTTAAAAAAAAAATAAGCAGGTGTCAGTGTATCTGCTCGATTTTCTGGAGTTGCAAAAGAAGAAAAATTATACCAAATATAGAAAAATATATACGGGATATATACAAAATACGTTTGGTTTAAACTGCACAATGAATTGGAAGTTTGCCCTTGTTAGTGAGATCCCCCATTAAAATGTTCAAATTCCTAAACCTCTGTCTCCCTAACCATGGTAAAGCCACTGAACTAATCATAATTCTTTTTCTGTTCCTTTAGCTAGACCAGGAAATAAACAATTGCTCTGACTTCAACACCCTGGGGAAAACTGGCAGGAACACAGAAGGTAAACACTCTAAAAGAACTAATTCTTGACAGAGGATAGAACTGCTGTATACCTTCTTGTTCATGGACAGTATGGGACCCAACTCAACTCTTTATGACTTCTCCCAAGACACTTGAAAAACAGAGGCCCAGGATTAGCCAAGTCATTGTTCTAAAGGGTCGCTAATATACATCTATAGCTAGTCATGAATATCCCAAGAGAGAAAACTGGTAGAAGAAAGGGGAAGGATGATGGTGAATGAGACTTGAATCTCTCCTTCTTAGCACATTATATATTATGGCTTCTTTCCCTTTTGTGTTCATTAGTCTCTTTATTGGTTTATCTTCTCTGTAAAGTGCCTAGTATGATGAATACGCAGGCCATTCAAGCACATGACTAATCTGGGAAGGATTTCATTAATTTTTTAATACATGTCATTTAGGAGTCTCAAAAAAGTATATGGCAAAACTAAGTCTCTGACCCAATCCCATCCTTCAGTGGCACAGGAGATCTCTTCCCTGGAGGTAACCAATTACTCCACGTTCTTGCATAAACCCTCATCTTCAGTTTCTAGACTTTCTAGAAACTGTCAAAATCTGAACACACATCATATTTCGGCATAATAGATTATATCTATTGTACATGTTTCAGTTAATACAGAGATAATCCCCTATCAGTACATGACACAGTTGAGTTCTGCTTTGTAGATGGAGAATTAGTATTACTAAGTTGGTTCTGTCCATTGATGGATATGTAAGGACATTTTTTCCTTAATTTCTTTGTTCTGTCTCCAGCTTTACAGACTCCCAACCATAAGCACTTCTCTCTTCCAATTCAACTTAGAGTTTATATTTGTGCCCTCAAATATATGAATACATCCTATTACATGATTTATTTCTTCACTGTGTGGATTTTGCAAGATGACATTCCAGTGCAAAAACTGTTTTCTGGATCAAAGGCTTGGTCAGATTCATGCTCTGTGATTGAAGTAATGCTAAATAATTTATAAAGGGGCATATAATATCTGGTTGTCTCTTTTTTGGTGGGGTCAGGAGCCATTCCTGGTCCATACCTAGATCTGCTATTTTATTAAGGGTTTTAACATAGTGAAATTCTATCAATTCTTTTTTGTTACTTAGTTGGAACATTTTATGGATATGCTCCCCTCATCAGCTACAGGGTCACCCAGTTATACCAGTTCATTTAGCAAAGCCAGGATAAGTGACTGGCTTTCTTTTTATTATTTTTCAAGAAAATAAATCGGTTCTCTATCATCCTCCATGATGACCAGTTAGTTTTTAATATCATAGAAACTCAAAGAATTAAACATCTGATGGGCTTCAAACCACTGCATGTATTAACCTTACTGACGATTCCCAAAAGAAGTCTTCAAGTGGATTCCTAAGCCCTTCTGATGTGAACCTAGTCTTTAATAGGTTCCTTATTAGTCTGGAATGAAAAGATACTCCAGGTTCTGTTTATGCAACTATAGTATGTTTATACACACAATTAAAATTATCCTGTAATTGCTTTCATCTATCCAATAATTATTACTATACTCTATACCACATTATACAACAATCTCCAAATTGAGTAACAGGACTAACACTAGGACCATCAATATAATAAAAGCAATTAAACTTTTATGCCTATGCTGACTACTTCTCTGTCATTTTGTGGAATTGTTCTTTATCTACATTATCAGACTATATAGCCATCATGTACTATATTATCTCCTTCTAACCTTCATTTGCTCTTACTTTTACAAGGAGCGGTCACTGTCAGTTCTTTTGTTGTTACCTCTCAACAGTTCCAGTTTTCTTAAGTTCATTCAACAGTAGACTCCTTGAGAAGGACTCATGAGAACAATAGTTCTTGAATTCTTGCATGGTGATGACAGCTTCTCTGGTGCTCTATACTTGAAGGTTAATTTTGCTAGCTATAAAACCCTTAGCCTACATTTTTTTTTCCTTGAGTATATGAAATATGTTATGCCCTTTTCTTCTAGCATAAAATACTGCTGTGAAAATATCCATAATCTAATTCTGTCTCCCTTATAAATCACTTGCTCTCTTGGTTTAGATGTCCAAAGGATTGTTCTTTTCCTTTAAGTCCAATAATTTGATGTGGGTCTTTCTGGTGAACATTCCCAAGTATGTCATGTGTTCTTTCAATACACAGCTTCAAATCTTCCATTTTAGTAAAGGTCACTCAAACTATAGTTTTCAGTATTTGTTCTGTTTCACTCTTTGGTTTTATTATTTATATGTTGGCTCTTCTCTGCATGTTTTCAAAATCTGTTACTTTCTCTTACGTCTTTACCTTTGTTCATTTTTTCTAACATATTCTTATAAAAAATTTCAAACATGAGGCGCCTGGATGGCTCAGTTGTCAAGTGTCTGCCTTCAGCTCAGGTCATGATCTCAGGTTCCTTGGATCGAGCTCCACATCAGGCTCCCTGCCCAGCGAGGCGTCTGCTTCTCCCTCTCCCACTCTCCCTGCTTGTGTTCCCTCTCTCACTGCCTCTCTCTCTCTCTGTCAAATAATTAAAATCTTTAAAAAAAAAAAAGTCAAACATGGCAGGAGGTGAAAAACTTGGACAGTGAACACCTACAGGCTCAGTGATATAATTATTAGTATTCTCCTATATTTGCTTTATCATCTACCCATCCACCTACCAATCATGTTATCCTTTATACATTTTAGAGTAACCTCCAAACATCAATAACCGTAACCCAAAGTAAGTTAGCATGCACATAATTAATTGGTTTCAATACGTTAGTTTTTTTAAGGTAAAACTGACATACACTGAAACACTTCAAAACTTCAGGTGACCATTCAATGGCTTTGATAAAAGCTAAACTGTATAACCCAAACCCCTGTTCCATACATAGAACACTTCCCTCAGCTCAGCAAGTCCTCCCTTGCCTAGAGACAAATAAGTCTTTTCCACCACAGAGTTTATTTATGTGTTTATTTAGCTATTCTAGTAGGAAAACCTCCTACAGTACTATTCTGCGTAAGGCTTTGTTCACCAGCAAGTGCTTCTCAGATTCATCCATGTTGGTTCATGTATTAGTTTATGTCTTCTTAAAGGTGAATAAGTATTTGACTGTAAAAATATACCACAATTTCTTTATTCGTTTTCCCACTGGTGAATAATAGGGCTGTTTTCAGTTTGGGCTATTTAGTATAATGCTGTTATGAATAATACGTTCAAGTCTTTTGGGGAAAGGACACAGGCTTTGATTTTTCTTGGGAAACATCTGGGTCAAGGGGGTAAATATATGGTTATTTTATAAGAAACAGAACAATTTTGAAAGTAGTTGTACCATTTTATACTTGCATTAAAAATGTATGAGAGTTTACTATCATGCATGCACATATCTGCATTTGCAAACTGTACATTTTTTGCAATTTTTTTAATACATTGTCTGGCTTTCTGTAACAGAGCTACAAAAGGTTCTTTATGTATTCTGGATTTAAGCCTTTTTTTAGATGTATGATTGTAAATACTTCTCCCCAGTCTGTGATCTGCCTATTAATTTTTAAGTAGTCTCCTAATTTTAATAAAATCTCATTATCAATTTTCCTTTAAACGATTATTGCTTTCTATGTCCTAAGAAACTCTTTATCTACCCCCAGGTTATGAATATGTGTTTTCTTCAAGATGCTTTAATTTTCAACCTTTTCATTTGAGTCTATAATATCTCTCACATTAACTTTTGTACACGGTACGAGGTTGAGGTTCATTTTTCTCCTTTAGGGATATTCAGTTGTTCCAGCACCATTTTCTGAACAGATATTACTTTCCCCATTTAATTCCTTTGGCAACTCTGTCAAAAATCACTTGAGCACATATGAATGGATCTCTTCATGTATGCTCCTATATGACAAATTCATGGGTTTTTCAATGTTTACAAATAGCCTGCAGGAATTCTGATGAAGAATATAATGCATCTAAAGCCTAACAACAATATTGAGACTTCTCAGCCATGAATGTGTTACCTCTTGCATTTCTCTCAGCAATGTTTAGTAGTTTTCAGTGTAGATGTCTTATATTTCTTTGTTAATCTTATTTTCAAGTTACTTAAGTTTGACAGAAATTTCTAAATTTCTATTTATTTTCTGCCATTATATAGAAATGTAACAGGTTTTTCAAATATTAACCGTATCTTGTTAGTTCTAGTAGTTTTTTCATGGATTCCTGAATATATTCTACCTAGATAAACATATTTCCTGCAAATACAGACAATTTTACTTCTCCTCTTCAGATTCAATTTGTATCTTTTAAGGGATTTGTTCATTTCTTCTAAGCTATCAAATGACTCGCACAGTTGTTTATAATATTCCCTTGTCATTTTATATCTATAGGATCTATAATGACAAAGTCTCTCTCTTTCATGATACTATAATGTGTCATTTTTTTCTAAGTTTCCAGTGGTTCACCAATTTTGGTAAGCTTCCAAAGAATCAACATTTGGCTTGATTTTAAGTGCAAATTTATTGGTTTCTATCCTTAGCTTCATCACTTTGTTCCTCCTACCTGTTCTGAGTTTACTTTGCCCCTCTTTTTCTAGCCTGCTTAAGGTAGACCCCTAGGTCAATGATGATTTTATCGTTTTCTTCTTTTCTAATTTAGACATTTCAGAACTATCAATTCTCCTGTGAGGGCTGCTTTGGCTACATCTCACAGATTTTGGTATGCTGTATTTTCATTATCATTCAGTTGGAAATATTTTCTAATTTCCCTAATAATGATTTAGAAAAATGGTATTTAATTTTCAAATTATTTGAAAGGTTAAATTCTTAAATAATCTGTTGTTTGACTTATAATTTAATCCCTTCATAATCAGAAAGCATACTCTAAGATTTCGGTATTTTGAAATTTGTTAGAACTTAATTCTATAGCCAACTAATGTTCTATCTTGGCAAATGTCTCATATGCACTTGAATTGAAAGTATATTCTGCACTGTTGAGTCTCTTGTTCTAAAAAGTGGACCAAGATGATAAAGAGGGTAGCTCAGATTTTCTACATCCTTTTACATTTTTTTACTATTCTATCAATTGCTGGAAAAAGAAAATGTATTTGTGGAATTCATTATTTTGTCAATTTTTGGATCATTTATTTTAAAATATTAGGTAAATACACATTTAAATGTTGTGTCTTCCTAAAGAATTGATCCTCAAACTATAAGATACCTAGGAATAAACCTAACCAAAGGGCTAAGAATCTATACTCAGAAAACTATAAAGTACTCATGAAAGAAATTGAGAAAGACACAAAGAAATGGAAAAATGTTCCATGCTCCTGGATTGGAAGAACAAATATTGTGAAAATGTCTATGCTACCTAAAGCAATCTACACATTTAATGCAATCCCTATCAAAATCTCCCCATTTTTTTCCAAAGAAATGGAACAAATAATCCTAAAATTTATATGGAACCAGAAAAGACCTGAATAGCCAAAGGAATATTGAAAAAGAAAGCCAAAGTAAGTATCATCACAATTCCAGACTTCAAGCTCTATTACAAAGCTGTCATCATCAAGACAGTATGGTACTGGCACAAAAACAGACATATAGATCAATGGAACGGAATAGAGAGCCCAGAAATAGACCCTCAACTCTATGGTCAACTAATCTTTGACAAAGCAGGAAAGAATGTCCAATGGAAAAAAAGACAGCCTCTTCAATAAATGGTGTTGGGAAAACTGGACAGCCACATGCAGAAAAATGAAATTGGACCATTTCCTTACACCACACACGAAAATAGACTCAAAATGGATGAAGGACCTCAATGTGAGAAAGGAATCCATCAAAATCCTTGAAGAGAACACAGGCAGCAACCTCTTTGACCTCAGCCACAACAACTTCTTCCTAGGAACATCGCCAAAGGCAAGGGAAGCAAGGGCAAAAATGAACTACTGGGATTTCATCAGATCAAAAGCTTTTGCACAGCAAAGGAAACAGTTAACAAAACCAAAAGACAACTGACAGAATGAGAGAAGATATTTGCAAACGACATATTAGATAAAGGGCTAGTGTCCAAAATCTATAAAGAACTTAGCAAACTCAACACCCAAAGAACAAATAATCCAATCAAGAAATGGGCAAAGGACATGAACAGACATTTCTGCAAAGAAGACATCCAGGTGGCCAACAGGCACATGAAAAAGTGCTCCACATCACTCGGCATCAGGGAAATACAAATCAAAACCACAATGACATATCTCCTCACACCAGTCAGAATGGCTAAAATTAACAAGTCAGGAAATGACAGATGCTGGCGAGGATGCGGAGAAAGGGGAACCTTCCTACACTGTTGGTGGGAATGCAAGCTGGTGCAACCACTCTGGAAAACAGCATGGAGGTTCCTCAGAAAGTTGAAAATAGAGCTACGCTATGACCCAGCAATTGCACTACTGGGTATTTACCCTAAAGATACAAACGTAGTGATCCAAAGGGGCACGTGTACCCGAATGTTTATAGCAGCAATGTCTACAATAACCAAACTATGGAAAGAACCTAGATGTCTACCAACAGATGAATGGATAAAGAAGATGTGGTATATATACATAATGGAATACTATTCAGCCATCAAAAGAAATGATATCTTGCCATTTGCGACAACGTGGATGGAACTAGAGGGTATTATGCTTAGTGAAATAAGTCAATCAGAGAAAGACAAAATATCATATGATCTCCCTGATATGAGGAAGTGGAGATGCAACATGGGGGGCTTGGGGGGTAGGGAAGGAAAAAAAATGAAACAAGACAGGATTGTGAGGGAGACAAACCGTAAGTGACTCTTAATCTCACAAAACAAACTGAGGGTTGCTGGGGGGAGTGGGGAAGGGAGAGGGTAGGGTTATGGATTTTGGGGAGGGTATATGCTATGGTAAGTGCTGTGAAGTATGTAAACCTGGCGATTCACAGACCTGTACCCCTGGGGATAAAAATACATTATATGTTTATAAAAAAAAATTAAATAAATTCAAAAAAACAAAACAAAACCAAAAAAAAGAATCGATCCTCTATCCTTATATAATGGCCCTCTGATAATACATATTGCCTTGAACTCTGCTTTATCTCAATTTTTAAAATCAATTCAGTTCTTTTTTGCTTATTTCATGTATGTCTTATCCATCTTTTACTTTTAGTCTGTCTTTATATTTACAGTGTGTTTCTTGTTAATGTTAGCTAGTTGCATCTTTACATCCTCTCACAATTTCATTAATTCTAATGTTTCACCCACTTACATTTATGAAATTAATATAATTGGATTTATAGCTACTATTTTGCTATTTTTTAAAGTAAGCTCCATGCCCACTGTAGAGCCCAATATGGGGCTCAAACTCACAGCCCTGAGATCAAGACCTGAGCTAAAATCAAGAGTTAGATGCATAACTGACTAAGCCACCCAGATTCCCCAATATTTTTCTATTTAATTTCTTCTGATTCCATCTGTATTCCGTTCCTCTCAAACTTTGTTCCATTGTTGTCTTTCAAGCAAGACAGCTGAACAATAAACCCCATCTTCCTTTGGGTTCACTGAGTATCTCTGTATAATTCCATTTTAATTTATCTACTGTTTTTATAGCTGCAACTCTGCGTTTTTATGGCTATTTTTTACACCCTTAATTTTCGATATCACTGTACTACCTCACATAAAATATAAAGAACCTCATAGCTCAATGTACTCCAATTATGCTCTGGTTTTTATGTGCACTACATCCACATCATCTACATGCTATAAACCCAGTTACACAATGTTATAATTTTTGCTTAAAGCAGCCATATATTTAAGTGATGAAAGAAGAGTCTTATATATAAAAGACCACTTATCATTTCCCATGCTCTTCAATTCTCCCTGTGGATTTAAGTGCAATCTAGCATCATTTGTTCAGCCTGAAGAATGTTCTTTAGAATTTCTTATAGTGCAGGGCTGCTTACTATTAATTTGCAATTTTTGATTATTTGAAAATGTCTTTATTTTACCTTCATTCTTGAACACTACTATCAATAGGTATAAAATTTTGGCCTAACATTATTTTTCCTATGAGCACTTTAAAGATGTCCCTCCACTTGCTTTTAGTCTTTATTGTTTTTAATGAGAAGTCAGCCATCATTTGGGTCATTATTCCTCTGTATACATTTCATTGCTTTCAGGATTTTCTCTGAAAATCATTTTTCTCTGGGTGCTTTCAGAATTTTCTAATTATCTCTGGTTTTCTGCAGTTTGACTATGATGTGCCTGTGTGAAGTTTTTTTTATATTCACTGTGTAAAGTTATCTGGGCTTCTTAAATCTGTAAACTTCTTTCACAAAAATTTGGAATATTTCCAGCCATTATTTTTTCAAATATTTTCCTATTTTCTCTCCTTTCTTTCACTCATCACCAATTATATCTATGTTAGACCACCTGATATTGTCCCACCAGTCTCTCAGACTCTGCTTTTTTTTTTAAAGATTTTATTTATTTATCTATTTATTTATTTGACAGACAGAGATCACAGAGAGAGAGGAGGAAGCAGGGTCCCCGCTGAGCAGGGAGCCCGATGTAGGGCTCGATCCCAGGACCCTGAGATCATGACCTGAGCCAAAGGCAGAGGCCTTAACCCCCTGAGCCACCCAGGTGCCCCCAGACTCTGCTTTTTTTAATCTTTCCATTTATTTTCTCTATTCTTCAGATTGAACCATTTCTATTGATCTGTCTTGAAGTTCACCAGTGCTTTCTTCTGCCACTTCTAATTTGTTAAGATACTTCAGTGAATTTTTTTTTTAACTTTTAGAAAATCTTTTTTTTTATAGTTTTTCTCCAGTAAAACATGTTACCTGTTCATCCAGTATGAACACATATTTCTTTATATCCCTTAACAGGACTATAAAAGCTCTTTAAAACCCTTTTTCTAACTTCAACATCTGCATCACCAATATTTCCATTGATTACTTTTTCTCTTCACTAAGGATCATATTTTGTTTCTTAATTATATTTTGTTTCTGATTTAGTAAATTGGTTTGTATCCTGGACAT
This sequence comes from Mustela erminea, assembly GCF_009829155.1. Lineage (NCBI taxonomy): Eukaryota > Metazoa > Chordata > Mammalia > Carnivora > Mustelidae > Mustela > Mustela erminea. The sequence goes on from NC_045630.1 coordinate 23,204,946, forward strand.
GATGAATGATATACCAAAAAGACTCTGGAATTGTTCATATTCCTTTTAAGCCAACTGCTTTTTGCTTTGTTTAAGCAGGCCATGAATTTGGCCGAACTTAAATTCTGCCTCTCTGTGATGGTCAACAGCTGAAATATAGTTAATTCTTTTAGACTTACTAGACTACTTTGACCCTGCTTCAACCATGCATAGTTCAACTATCAACCAGAGATTTGGGCAAAATTTATGTGCAGAATTTGTTGTTCCTCCTCTGTAGCTCTCTCTATCCTAAAATTTCTCCCTTCATTTTTCAGCTGCTTACACAGCTCTAAACACTGTCCTCTGGTTCTTCAAGCCAGTATATACTTCTGGTTTTTCTCCAAATCCAAAATTCCAAACATTGGATGAGGCCTGCCATCAGGCCAAAATCTAGACAAATAAAAAAGGTGTCATTCCCTCTTCCAGATGGCGAATCCTGTCCAGTTTCTGCCTACTTTTACTTTATATTTTTCTTAAAGATTTTATTTATTTATTTGACAGACAGAGATCACAAGTAGGCAGAGAGACAGGCAGAGAGAAAGGGGGAGGCAGGCTCCCTGCCGAGCAGAGAGCCTGATGTAGGGCTCAATCCCAGGACCCTGGGATCATGACCTGAGCCGAAGGCAGAGGCTTTAACCCACTGAGCCACCCAGGTGCACCTCTGCCTACTTTTAGATATTGATTTAGTACCTTCAGACAGTGGTTTTTTAAAACTTTGTCCAGAATTTATAATACTTATTTTCAAGATTATTCCAATATAAGCTACTCATATATATCATCTTAATTTATTTGCATGCCTGAGTTTCTCACTAGATTTCAAAAACATTACAGAGACTTTATATGCCTAGATCCCCAGAGCCTCTTCATTTCCTCTGAATTTTCAAAATGTTCCTCATACTTACCTGTTTTCTTTTTTCCTGAGGGCATTATCTGTCGTATTTTTTGCTCTTATCATCTTTGCAGTTTAGTCTTCATTTTGGAAATGATTTTTTTTTCTTTCTAATTCTGCCCAGTCTATTATCACCTTATTTTCAAATTCATATACTTCAGATTTATATTGTTCATGAAATAACAATACTTCTTAATGTATCTTATGTATCTTAATGTATCTTAATATATCTTTTTGAAAAAGTAGGCTTCAGTTTTGATGGGTATTAAGGGCATGCATTTCTGACATGCTTTCACTATCTATAGATAAATTACTCTTCTCCTTATTCTCTTTTTTTCTAAACATAGTGAAGATGTTTGGTTCTGATCCTCTTCTGTTGCATATTTTAGGTGAAATTCATTTTCCTAATTTGTATAACATTCTGGACTGCTTTTCTGCTTCAGACCTCCTTCTACTATTCTCATATACTGTTAAGAAATATAGTACCTTAGCAGAGCCACAAAAGTTCCTCAAAAAATTAAAAATAAAAATACCATATGATCCAATAATTTTACTATTAGGGATTTACCCAAAGAAAATGAAAACATTAATTTAATCTATGTACCCCTATGTTTCTTGCAATATTATTTACAATACCCAAAATAATGGAACCAACCCAAGAGACCATCAATAGATGAATGGATAAGGAAGATGTGGTGTACACACAGGAGTATTACACAGCCATAGAAAAGGAGAGGATCTTGTCATCTGCAACAACATGGATGGGCCTAGAGGGTACAATGCTAAGTGAAATAAGTCAGACTGAGAAAGACATACCACACGACTTCACTCATAGTTGGAATATTAAAAAAAAAAAAAGAAGAAGAAGAAGAAGAAGAATTAGACCTGTAAACACGGAGAACTGATGGTTGCCAGAAGGCAGTGGATGGGGAGGATGGGAAACTGGTCAAAGGGAGTGCGAGATGCAAGTTTCAGTTATGGAATGAGTAAGTCACAGGAATAAAGGCATAGCATAAGGAATATAGTCAATGATGTAATAGTGTTGTGCTGTATGGTGACAGATGGCAGCTACAATAGTAGTGAGAATAGCATCATATTTAAACTTGTTCAGTTGCCATGAAGTACACTTCAAACAAGTATAACATGGTCAACAACACTCAAATTTTAAAAAAAAAAAAAAATATATATATATATATATATATATATCTGTTTTTGAAATATCCTGGCTCTTTTCTTTTAAGCCTTACATCTGGACCTTCTTTTTCTATGGTCCCTATCCTGCTCAATTTTTCTCTCATTTCTGGTCCTATCTGGAAGGGAACTCTGGCCTGTCCATTTCAAGAATACACAGAGGCTACAATGCTCCAGCCTGATTCAAGCCTTACCATGAAACACTCTCTGCTATTAGATATAGTAAAGTATTATCCAGTTTCAGCTGCCATTTTTAAAATGGCTTGCTATACTGTCTAGTGAATTATCTTACAGTTACTCTGTAATTTTTTATTCCCAGATCCATCAGAAATCGGCTCCCTTATATCCTTCTATTTTCTCCTGACACAGACACTGGTAACATGAAGACCTTGTAGCTGCTGGTAATTACTCTCCACAAAACTGTTCTTAGAAAATATATTACCCAATTTTGTTGTAGATATTATCAGTGGACTTTTAGTTTTGCTATCTAGTTTCTCTGTCTTTATGTGGAGCCTCAGGAAAAGCCAAAAACTATGCTGCCACTACAATATTTTCCCTTCAATTAACAACTGAACAAGCCATTTTGAACACAGACTACCAAACAGGTAGTTCAAGAGGGCAAATCAAACAGGTAGCTTTTTTATCACACTGGATAAATAAAGGGTTAAGCAAATGTTTTTATAAGTTAGAACAAAAGTTAAAATAAATCTGTACTTACTGTATACTTCTAATCATGAAGCTGAATTTCTGCCTGTTTACTAAGAAAAGCAAAGAGCTTCGCTATAACATTAAAAGGTTTTAACTTCTCAAAGATTGCTGACTTGCAAGCTTAACACCTTGAACTGTTATTACAAGCTACATTTGACTGTGGTATAAAACTCTTCACTTTCAGTTGTGACTCTGGCATAGGAGACTGATTTTACCCATAAATTTTGTGATAAGTCATATTCTCTTACAGACTTTATTCTGGAATTTCCTTATAAGGTAAGTTAATTTGCTGGTTCGTCACCAGGACCCTTTGTTTTAAGTCTAAAATTTTGTGGCACAAAAAGATTCCAATTTTTAAAACAATGGGAACTTAAGTCTTCTCCATCATTTCCAAGGGATGATGCCTATCTTTTCAATCTTTTCTTTCTTCTGAGAGTTAATATTTATTGAACAATTACTATGTGGCAGGCACTGTTCTAAGTATTTCATTTTTAAGCCATTGAAGCTTGGCAAAACTCTCTAAGTTAGTTATCCTGACTTTAGATATCATTTATAAACCAGCACATAGAAGCTAATGTATTTAACCATTATGCTGTAGTATCTCACAAAACCTGTTTATATCTGTTTATATATATGACAGTTTCCATGGCACAGAAGTTGAGATTCAGGATTCAAAACCTGGGATTCAAATCCTGACTCCATCTGTTACTATCTGCCCCTTAGGCAAGTTACTTCTTGTGCTTCTGTCTGTTGTGAAAAATCAAATGAACTACAATATGAAAAGCATTCAGAACAGAGCCCAGCATAGAGCTAGTATTTACCCAGATCTTACCATTTTTTTAAACTGGCTATGTGACAGGGTCTAAATTACCATTCCGCAACTTGATTTTTTCACTAAACAGATGATGATCCATGTTGCAGAATAAACCTAGTTTATTTTATCTACAATGTATTATTCCATCACATCTCTATTTATCCATTCTCCTATTGACAGTCATTTAATCTGTTTCCAGTTTTTGTCTCTGCTACCAGATGCATATGCCTTATGCAGGTCTCTATAGTATGTATGTAGAAGTAGAAATGCTGGACCACTGGGGGTGCTTATCTTCAACTCTGATACTGTCAAAACTCCAAAGGGGTTTTGTCTCACAACTCCAAAGGGGTTTTGTCTCACAAGAAATGGATGACATATTCTGTTTTTCCAAATCCCCACTGACACCTGGCACTGCCAGACCTTAAAAATCAACTTTTATTCTATTATCGTAACATTAAATGGTAAAGATAGCCTATGTATAATGAGGTACTTATAAAGTACCATATTCTTAACTCTTTTAGTAAAGAAAATGATAGCAAAATGCAAAACAAAATGTTGAAGTACCACATAGACCTGGAGAAGCCAAGGAGTAGACACAAAATTTCTACACATCAAAGAAACCTAAAAAATTAAAAAATAAACATGGTTGATGAAAAATAAAATACTCACCTCAAACTCTCTGAGCAGTTTAGAAATAAGCAAACCCTCTGGAAACTTGGATACTACCTAATAGAAAATACAATACAATATAAATAGACATTATTAGGATTCTGGTTAACAAAATATCAAAATAAAAACACTATAAACTTAAATAATAACAAAGAAAAAAATAAGATTAGTGAGTGAATTAATTAAAAGTCACAATACTTTTAAAATCAGTTTTTAAAAAACAATAACAAAAAAAAGGCTTCCAACATTTCCAGAGTTGAGAAATCATTCTTGCACAGTACTGCAATGCCATAGGCTCTCCAGAAATTCCTACAATTCTTTAGAAAACATAGTTAGCTTTAGCTTACATAAAGTAAATATTCTACAGCATAATTTCAAGCATTTTATTTTAAATATTTTATATTTAAGTAATCATAACACCTAGTGTGGGGCTCAAACTCACAACCCCGAGATCGAGAGTCACATGCTCTACCGAACATTTTAAATGGTAGAAGAGAAAATGAATACTATAGAAAACTTTGAAAAATTCAGTTAAGCAAAGAAAAAGTTATCATAGTTTTTGTTGCCCATATGCACATAAAAATACTGGTCTTTACTATAAAAATAAAGTCACCATTTCTATAACAAGTTTTTTTATTATCATACCATAAGCAACTCTACATGTCAGTAAATATGGATCAACATGTTTACTAGCTATAGAGTTTTAAGATTATTTGATATACCTAAATTTACTTACTTCATCCTCTATTTATGGCTGTGTCCTGTGTTTTATTGTCACAATTATAATTATTTTCATATTTGCATATTGCACACTTGTCCAACTATTTTTTAGGAAAAATTCCTAAATTACTCTATCTCAAAGTATAAAAAGCTTTGTGTCATCCAGATTTTTCCAAATATTACATGTTTCATTAAAAAGTCTAAATCAAGCTTCAGAAAAATATTAAAATGGTTCCAAAATCCTATGACCAGAGATAGTTGTTGCTGCTTTTCATAAATCATCCTTTAAGAACCTCTTCATGTAGACACACACATTATACATGATTTTACATGAAAGGACAATACTAAACATGCTATTCTATAAAATCTGTTTTAATATGTCAAGAAGATACTGCCATGTAAATTAACTAAAATATACAAAAACTTTCTTATAAGCCTCATGATACTGTGTAGTTTGGGTAATTAATCTAACCAATCCTTTACCAATGAATGTTTAACTTTTCTTTAATTTTTTGTCACTGTAAAAAAATCATATTGAATATCCTTAAATAAATAATCATTGGGTACATGGCCAAATGTCCAAACAAAAAAATAGGGTTTGAATGAAAAAATAGGGTTTTTGCATTTCACCCAATAAAACCACGACATCTGAAATGGAATAATATAAAGGAGTAAGAGTCGTAAAGGCACTCTGATCATTCAGGTAAGAATAGCTTCCACCAAATTTTAAGTGTACATAACCTTTAGCCTGATACATTAACAGCCAAAGAGCTTTCACAAATTAAAAAGGAAAAACAACAAATTAGGCCAAAGACATGAACAGGTAATTCACATAAGAAATATAAATGGAGGGGTGCCTGGGTGGCTCAGTTGGTTAAGCGATTGCCTTCTGCTCAGGTCATGATCCTGGAGTCCCAGGACTGAGTCCTGCATGGGACTCCCTGCTCAGCAGGGAGTCTGCTTCTCCCTCTCACCCTCTCCCTTCTTGTGCTCTCTCTCTCAAGTAAATAAATAAAATCTTAAAAAATAAATAAATACAAATGGCTACTAAGCATATGAAAAGATGCTCAATATAAAAACCAAGAGGTATAAAATTAAACATTATTGGATAGTAACATTTCACCATCAATGGGAATACAAATCTGTTCAGATCTTTTAGAGGGCGATTAAGTATTAATGACCAAAACTAAATTATTCAATGCCTTTGACAAGTCTGCTTCCAGACACATGTTCAAGGACATTAACTGTAACATTTTTTTAATAGCCAAAGCTAGAAACCACAACATAATCAACCCCAGATCTCATAAATGAAAGATAGTGCACTGGCAGAGTGGAATGCCATGTAATGTTTAGAATATTTGACATCCATATATATGAAACTGATACTGGAAATACCTTGAACTGTTTGCTAACAATGATTTATGGGGGTAAGAGGAAGAAAAAAAAGAAGACAGCATGGAAGAATTCCATTTGCTAAATAATTTCGAGAACATTAAAAATTATTAGGAGTGATTTTTTTCTGATCTTAAAGGAATAGCCATTCCATTTGCAATACATTTAAAATAATCAGATATTAAGTATAAAATAAATACTCTCAGGCAAAGAAAATTTAACCACAAATGAGATCTAAATGTGTAATTGATTATTCCTATTCATTTCCCAGAAACAGAAAATACTTACAAATTGTATCTTATGTTTTAGTTCTGGATTAATAGTCCCGCCAGGTCCAATCTGTGCAATAACTGATTTGAATGTGTTCTCCAGCTATGAAAAAAAAAAAAATTCAAGTTATAATCCAAAAAGAAAAAGATCAAAGATAAATCTGAACAATATGTAAAAAGGAAACACCTACCACAGGAAATGTCTTTCAATCAAATGGGTAAATTCTTAAGAGGCATTGTTACATTTCATACCATATAAAATATATATTTAGAGTAGATGAAATCTATAAAACTAAACACTCTGCAAGTTTCCAGGGTAATTAACATTCTCTGAAACAATCAGATTCTAGAGTGTTCCATTTTTCAAACTCCTACTCAATCTCCTACTCTTACCCAGAAAGGATTTTTGCTAATTTTTTTCTGTTTATAAAAGTTCGGTGTTTGTTAAACACATGCCTAGTGAATGCCAAATGCAAGGAAGGGACTGAATGGCAGAAGGTCCTGGGAGGCAGGAAAGAATGTGAGCCAGGGCAGGGAGGAAAAGCTCTTCTGTTCTAACAGGACAGAAGAAAGAACCAGGCGGGATACAGAATGTGGGTCAGAAGGTGGAGTAACTAACTATCTGATGGCTTCAGTATTCTGAGTTCTGCAGCAAGGCCCAGTCCTTAGAGTTGGAGGGAAAGGGGAGACAGTCCAGGGAGTTGAGAAAACAGAAAAATAAGGTGAGGAAGTGATGGAGGACTATCCAAATGCGATAAGCAGGGAATAAAGACAGGAGAGGCATGAGCTAAGACAACAGGGATCTAAGGATGTTTGTTGAGACAAACCAAAGGTATAGAGGTCCCAATAAGGTAGAAGATGATATACAGGACTATCTGGAAAAATAAGCCAGAAACACAGGCAGGCGCCTATGAAGACATTCCCACCCAGTAAACAGCCATGGCAGGGGAGACCTAAGTGAATCAAAGACCATGGATTCACATTTCTCCCAGTAAAACCACAACATCTGAGATGGGATGATTTAAAGCAGAAGAGTCATAATGTATGCTTAAAGATAGTAACGTTTTGGGGCGCCTGGGTGGCTCAGTGGTTTGGGCTGCTGCCTTCGGCTCGGGTCATGATCTCAGGGTCCTGGGATCGAGCCCCGCATCGGGCTCCCTGCTCCGCGGGAAGCCTGCTTCCCTCCCTCTCTCTCTCTCTCTCTCTGCCTGCCTCTCTGCCTACTTGTGATCTCTGTCTGTCAAATAAATAAATAAAATATTAAAAAAAAAAATAAAGATAGTAATGTTTAAACATGTATATTTAAAGCATGTATTTTAAATATACATATTGAAAGTAAGCGGGAAAAATAGATAAATAGATGCTAGAAAAGACACAAAGGTATAATGAAAAACACACACTACGCTAAAATCCTACCACATAGAATCATTATTAATATTTTTTCCTTCTGAACTTTCTATTTTTTCATCTTTCTTTTTGTCACTTGGCCTGTCATTACTTAAAAACTGTATAACCTCTCAGGTGTCAGTTTCTTCATCTGGAAAATGAAGACAGTTTCAGTATCTTGTAAGATTAACAGGAAAAGGGGATGGGGGGTGGAGACTAGATTCTTAGGATTATATCACTAGCTTTCACAAAAAGCCTCAGCCCTGGGCTCGTGTTCTTCATGATTCTTCTGTATCTGCCATCAGAGAACTCGCCAAAGCTCTCCCAGGGAACAGCTAAGAAAATCTAAAGGGAACGGATTCCTCACATCCCGACATGCTCCCCCCATGAGAAGAGTCAGTATAACAACTTCTTATATTATTACTGTGCTAGGTGTTGCAAGGGACCAAAAAAAAGGGACACATCAGTGTCATTCCTCTCAAGCCACTTGAAATTAAGTAGGGAAAGGAGATAAAAGCATAAACTGCTATAACCTAAGGCCGTCTCAGAGCATCACTGAAGAGGGAGAGAAATGCAGAGGGATCTATTATCACATTAGGTTATAAATACAAGGAAAGCCTCCTTTCTGAAGGGCCTTGAAGGGTGGTAGAAATGGTAAGGAAGCCATAAGGAACTTAATGAGCACAGGAGAAAAGGGGGAAAAAATAACTCGCCTGAAGGCACTAAGGAAGTAGTGGGAGATAATAATGAAGAACAGAGAAGGAAGGACTACAGAATACCTCCAAACAAAGGAGCTTTACTTGGTTATATTTAAAAAAAAAAAAAAAAAAAAAAACCTTGAGATTTTCAGCAAGGGAGAGACATAATCAGAATTTTAATGCATCAGCAGAAAATGATATAAGAGAGGTGGACAACCAACAGGGAACCCACTGCAACTCTCTGGAAGGGAGTCTTCACCGGGTCGCTAAGACGAGGGGACATTATAAGGTGGAACGTGGAATCTGTAGAAATTAGGAAAGATTCCAGTACAGGCAAGGGAACTGCTGATTCGATAGGGATGAATAATAGGAGGCCCAGGGGAACAGGCTCTAAGACTGCAAGTTTTAGGAGGAAAGCTAAAGGACCCTGGAACACAGATGTAGGTTTTTGCTGTTTTTTAACAAATTCCAAAAGTTCAGGAAACTGAGAGGTAATGACAGGATGAAAATTACAAATGTGATTTTTCTCTCTGGAGCATGGCTTGGGACAGGGTCAGGAAAGGACAGCGCAGGGGCCAAACCTGGCCTTTGCCATCTGTGTTTGTACTGCCCGTAAGCTTGGAATAGTCTCAATATTTTTAAGTAGTAGGGGGAAAAACATAAAATGAATATATTGTGACACATGAAAATTATATATTTTATTTATATAAATATAAATTATATTTATTTATTCATAAATAAAATCTTACTGGAACATGCCACGCTCACTCATTTACACATTACCTACATGACTGTGTGTCACACTACAAGGGCAGAGTTGAGTGTTTACAAAAGAGACCATTTGGACCTCAAGACCCAAATATTTACCATGTGGCCCTTTAAAGAAAACAGTCACCAGGCCTGGGCTTAAGATGTCAAAATGATAGGTTCTTAGCTAGGAACAGAATGCTTCTCAAGAAGAAAGAAAATGTTTTTTGCCTCAAGCTAGATCACTAAATTAAGATGACTTTAAGCTGAATGGGATAGGGAAGATTTCTTAAAGTGCAGCTAATCTTGGGGATATCTATACTTGGAGGGTAGAAGTTATAGGGCTAAGGGCAGTGAGAAAGGAAGGTAATCAGTTATTGACACAAGGAAATAATCTGAGGCAACACTGATTTCAATAATATTCAGTCTCAGATGCCTACCTAGCAAACACAAAGAATGGATAATAAATCAATCAAACAAAAATTATATTACAGAGGCATAAATAAACATGGAAAGTGACAGGAGAAAAAATACCATATTCAAATAGGAGTCTCTAGGATTAGAGAAGAGACACAAGAACTTTGAGTCAGAAAATGGTACTCCTCAAAAAAATGGACAAAAACATAAATAGGCAATTGATAAATAGTAACATTAAGCAATAAAAGCATGAAGCTTAACCTCTAATAAAGAGACACTAGTCAGATATAGTTACTTGCCTATCAAACTGGAAAATTATTTTTACAATAATGCCCACTTATTCATTCAACAAAAATGTTCTGAACACATACTATATGCTCCACAGTGGATATACAGGGTAAATAAATTAGAAATGGTCACTGCCATTCTGGAACCTGGTGGTCTAGTATGGGGAGACAAACATGAAATAATCATAAATATATAATTGCAATTATGATAAATATCATGAAAAGACTCACAGAGTGTCATGAAAGGGTAATATCCTTAAAAGCATTAGGAAAGCAATGGGAGATCTAATAGCCTGGGTTAGTGGGGAGGGAGAGGTCATCTATGCTGGGTACTAGCAAAGGTACAAAAAAAGAAGCACTCTCCATACACACACCTTATCTAAGTGTTAACTAAAACAACTTTAATGAAGGACAACCTAACCACATAAAATACATAAAAATACATTTTTTTAAGATTTTATTTATTTATTTGACAGACAGAGATCATAAGTAGGCAAAGAGGCAAGCAGAGAGAATGAGGAGGAAGCAGGCTCCCCGCTGAGCAGAGAGCTCGATGTGGGACTCGATCCCAGGACCCTGAGATCATGACCTGAGCCGAAGACAGAGGCTTATCCCACTGAGCCACCCAGGCGTCCCTAAAAATACAATTTTTTTTGATGCAGTGATTGTTGCTCCAGAAACTTATCCTGTGAAGTAATGATTTTCATCACAAGACTATTTTTAATAACAAACACTAGAAACAGGCTTAAAGCCTAATCAAGGTTACAAGTTAAATTACCATGCATCCTACTACCAATAAAAATTATGTTGCATTACAATACTTAATGCGGGATGTTCACAACTTACAGTTAGGATTAAAAAAAAAAAAAAAAAAAAGCAGGTCACAAACCTGGGCCAGAATGATTCTAATTTTATTTAAAAAGAAAAAGAAAGAAAGAGAGCGCCGCTTAGCATAATACTCTTTAGCTCCATCTATGTCATTGCAAATGGCAAGATTTCCTTCTTTTCTACAGTTGAGCAATATTACATTGTGTATATATGCACCGTATCTTCTTTATCCATATCTTCTTTATCCATTATCAGTTGATCGATGCTGTTTCCATAGTTTGGCTATTGTAGCTAATAACTGCTATAAACACTGGGGTGCATGTATGCCTTTCAAAATCAGTCCGTCAGAAAGACAAATATATGATTTTAGTCCTTTGTGCAATTTAAGAAACAAAACCAATGAGCAAAGTGGGGGGAAAAGAGAGAGAGAAAAACCAAGAAACAGACTTAACTGCAGAGAACAAACTGATGGTCACCAGAGGGGAAGGAATAGTAGGATGGGAAAAACGGGTGATAGAGATGAAGGCGTGCACTTGTGACAAGCTCCGGGTGACATACAAAGTGCCGAACCACTACACTGTACCCCCCGAAACTAATATACTACTGCATGCTCACTGGAATTTGAATAAAAATTTTCAAAGAAAAAGTTAACTTTTCTGAGTGATAAAAGTATAGGTGATTTTTATTTTCTTCTGTGCTTTCCTGTATTTCAAATCTTCTCCAATCAATCTTTATTACTTTGTAATAAGAAACAATTTTAAAAACAGACACCTGGGTGGTATTTGGAAACATGAGGGTGGAAGCATTTTGGAAAGAAGAGGCACGAAGCTAAAAGCAGTAAGGAACAGAAATGACATCTTAGAGGAATATTCTGCAGCCCTTCGACCATATGGTAAAACATAAATACACTTGTGATCAAGATCACAAAACTGGCACTGACACACATAGAAGATCGACTGCTGAAATACTTGTTAGGTACCTCATCTGACAAGAAACCAGACAGTATGGAATGTGCCTTGCCATACTAAAAATTTCATCCAAACTCACAAGAAAACAGATAGGGAACAGCTCCTTTTAGTTGGCCAGGGAACACAACTTCCAAAACTGCATTAATGAACCCAACAAACAGCTCCTGCTGAGAGTAACTGTTTAATATACCCAGTTGCTTGCTTGTCCACGATACTCTTAAAAAGACAGCTGGGCCAGGTCATCAAGGAAAATAAAAAAGCAAAAAGCATCTTTTTCTTACATGCAACACCAAGCACACCACCTAATTCACATAAGAATGATCAACTCCTTGGTCGCAAATTAAAAGTTCAGTGCAAACTAACACCCAGCCCTGATTTTTAATTCATTTAAGACCAGAGCTTCTTTTAGAACTCCATGTTCACCTACTTTAAACCTCACACTGTATGTTACAATGAAGTTTTCTAATGTGGAAGATGGGAGCAGAGTAGCATGGGGGCACTCCGGATGGTATGAAGGCTAGAGAACCCAGAAATGCCAGATCCCTGCTCCTTGACCAAACATTCTCACAGGCAATGACCTATCAATGGAGTAAAGGAACACTATGGTTAGCTGTGATCTGGGACTACACACAGACAGATTATTTGAGGCTTCATTTCTAGAAAATATGGCTAATCCGTGCTCATCCACTCACACTGTCACTCTCCATGTAAACTTCCTCTCAGCCAGTATAAAGGAAATGTAATAGAATGTGGTAAAACGATTATTCCTATCTTGCAAAACAGAGTTTAAATTGTTCTAACCATTTGCTTTGTGAAACAAAGCATGGCAATGGGCAAAGGGTGTTATACCAAAGACCACGCCTGGCTGTTCCTCTTAGAGGTAAAGATGAACAAATACTAATAATCATCTTACAAATGATTTATTTTTCTTCTTGTTAATAACATGATTTTCTTACTACAAAACAGTATATGTTCACATAAAACATAAAATACAGTATAAAAAAGTCTGTAAATTTATAATTTAAGTGTGTTATACGTGTTCTTTTTCTACACTAATATATATACTTTAGAATTCGGAGTAGGATCACATAGTAAACCATTAAATCTATAATTCTGAAGAAATGGCAAGTTGTACATTTACAAATAGGATTACGTAGGATCTGATAATTACATGGAGTCTGTCCTGCTAGCAAATTAAAGTACATAGTTTAGAAATTAGAACCCACACTTTGGAACAAGATTCAAACAGCTCCCATGGCAAAAACTTCAACTGGCCATGAAATGTGGTTGCTAGACTGCATATATGAGGAATTCTTGGAGCTGCATGAAACTTAAAGGAAAACAGTTAGAGAAAAAGTGTCTGTGCTTCCCTCTTACCCTCTCATTGAGGCCATGCCAGGAGCAAAGGTCCTAAACAGTGCACTAAATAGTGCCTTGTTCTGATGGTTACAGGCAGAGTCTCCCCACCCCATTTTATGGAGTTTAAAGTCTTTGAAAAAGAAATATGTACTATCATTAATATTTTTTCTGGAATTTTTAGTCAGTACAATAAATTTGGAAGATAGAAGAACTTCAAACACTAGAAAAAACAAAGCAAACTAATCCTTCATTGTTGAGCTTTACACAGTTAATTTACTTGGACTCAATCATTTTGAGTTTTGCTTTGTTAGTACTATACTGACTGAACTGTGTTTCCTAAAATTCCCATGTTGAAGCCCTAACCCTCAGTGTGATGTTTTTTGTGATGAGGTCAGAGGGTGAGTACAATATACACACACACAGGAATATTATTTTTTATAATATTCTAAATTTTTTATTTTTTATAAACATATTTTTATCCCCAGGGGTACAGGTCTGTGAATCTCCAGGTTTACACACTTCACAGCACTCACCAAAGCACATACCCTCCCCAATGTCCATAACCCCACCCCCCTTCTCCCAACCCCTCTCCCCCCAGCAACCCACAGTTTGTTTTGTGAGATTAAGAGTCACTTATGGTTTGTCTCCCTCCCAATTCCATCTTGTTTCATTGGTTCTTCTCCTACCCACTTAAGCCCCCATGTTGCATCACCACCTCCTCATATCAGGGAGATCATATGATAGTTGTCTTTCTCCGCTTGACTTATTTCGCTAAGCATGATACGCTCTAGTTCCATCCACATTGTCGCAAATGGCAAGATTTCATTTCTTTTGATGGCTGCATAGTATTCCATTGTGTATATATGCCACATCTTCTTGATCCATTCATCTGTTGATGGACATCTAGGTTCTTTCCATAGTTTGGCTATTGTGGACATTGCTGCTATAAACATTCGGGTGCACGTGCCCCTTTGGGTCACTACATTTGTATCTTTAGGGTAAATACCCAGTAGTGCAATTGCTGGGTCATAGGGCAGTTCTATTTTCAACATTTTGAGGAACCTCCATGCTGTTTTCCAGAGTGGCTGCACCAGCTTGCATTCCCACCAACAGTGTAGGAGGGTTCCCCTTTCTCCGCATCCTCGCCAGCATCTGTCATTTCCTGACTTGTTGATTTTAGCCATTCTGACTGGTGTGAGGTGATATCTCATTGTGGTTTTGATTTGTATTTCCCTGATGCCAAGTGATATGAAGCACTTTTTCATGTGTCTGTTGGCCATCTGGATGTCTTCTTTGCAGAAATGTCTGTTCATGTCCTCTGCCCATTTCTTGATTGGATTATTTGTTCTTTGGGTGTTGAGTTTGCTAAGTTCTTTATAGATTCTGGAACTAGTCCTTTATCTGATATGTCGTTTGCAAATATCTTCTCCCATTCTGTCAGTTGTCTTTTGATTTTGTTAACTGTTTCCTTTGCTGTGCAAAAGCTTTTGATCTTGATGAAATCCCAATAATTCATTTTTGCCCTTGCTTCCCTTGCCTTTGGCGATGTTCCTAGGAAGATGTTGCTGCGGCTGAGGTCGAAGAGGTTGCTGCCTGTGTTCTCCTCAAGGATTTTGATGGATTCCTTTCTCACATTGAGGTCCTTCATCCATTTTGAGTCTATTTTCGTGTGTGGTGTAAGGAAATGGTCCAATTTCATTTTTCTGCATGTGGCTGTCCAATTTTCCCAACACCATTTATTGAAGAGGCTGTCTTTTTTCCATTGGACATTCTTTCCTGCTTTGTCGAAGATTAGTTGACCATAGAGTTGAGGGTCTATTTCTGGGCTCTCTATTCTGTTCCATTGATCTATGTGTCTGTTTTTGTGCCAGTACCATGCTGTCTTGATGATGACAGCTTTGTAATAGAGCTTGAAGTCCGGAATTGTGATGCCACCAACTTTGGCTTTCTTTTTCAAAACACATAGGAATATTATTCAGCAAACAAATCCTGCCATTTGTGACAACATGGATGGACCCTGAGGGCATTACGCTAAGGGAAATAAGTCAGAGAAAGACCACCACTGTATGATCTCACTTACATGTAGAATCTAAAAAACAAAACAAAACAAAAAATCTTGAACTCATAGATGTAAGAACACATTGATGGTATTCGGGGACAGGAGTATAGGAATAGGTGAAATAAGTGGAGAAAGTCAAGAGGTACAAATTTCCAGTAATAAAAAGTCCTGGGATGGGTGCTCTGGGTGGTTCAGCTGACTAAGCATCTGCCTTCAGCTCAGGTCATGATCCTAGGGTCCTGGAATCAAGTCAGGCTCTCTGCTCAGTGGGAAGCCTGTTTCTACCTCTCCCTCTGCCACTACCCCTACCTCTGTCAAATCAATTTTTTTTTAATCTTAAAAAAAAAATCCTGGGGATGTAATGTACAGAACGGCAACTATATTTAATACTGTATGTAATAATAATATAGAATAATAGACATTACATAATATACATTATATAATTATGTAACATATAATAGTTAACACAGTGTTAATAACACTATATTGTATAATTGAAAATTTCTAAGAGACTAGATCTTAAAAGTTCTCACCATAAGAAAAAATAATTTGTAAATATGTGTGATGATGGATGTTAAGTAGACCTGCTATGATCATTTCATATTATAAACATACCAAAGCATCATGTTAAATATCTGAAACTAATATCAGTGATCTCAATTTTTTTAAATCAATAAAAATTCTTTTAAAAGATATAACTCAGAAACAGATGGAGATACATACAGTCAGGTATGTAGGAAGAGGCACAGAGCTCCACACTGTCACCAGACATGTCACTCTCCCCCCAGATCTCTACTCTTCATTAACCTGGAAACTCTCCAAATCCAACACATTAGGATTTTTTTGGAGGCTTTGTTCCAACACCATAACTGATTGATTCACTGGCCTCTAGTGAATGAATTCAATCTCCAGCCCCTCTCCTCTCTCAGGAGGTTGGAGGTAGAACTAAAAAGTTCTAACTCTCTAGTCACATTGTTGGCTCAAACTGGCAACTAGCCCCCATTCTTAGGTGCTTTCCAAAAGTCACGTCATTAACAATAAAAGACACCTTTATAGCTTTCATCTCTTTAAAAATTGCAAGGTTTTAGGAGCTATGTGCCAGAAAAGAGGGAAAAATGTAATTTTATATAATAAATCACAATATCACATCCTATAATCATCTTAATAGATGGAGAACATTTCTACATACATCCATGGGGAAAATCTCAGAATCTAGTAACAGAAAGGAATTTCCTCAACCTGGTTTATGGCATTTATAAAAATGGTAGTTAAAACCATAGTTAATGATGAAAAACTAATGTTTTTCCCCCACAGTCAGGAAAAAGCCAAGAATTTCCACTCTTACAACTTCTATGCATTATTATACCAGAGAGCCTAAGAAGAAAGAAAAAGCCATATAGATTGAAAAGGAAGTAAAAATGTCTACTCCCAGACAATATAATGATCTATGCAGAGAATCTCAATTCTGGGGCACCACAGTGGCTCAGTCGGTGAAGCATCTGACTCTTGATTTGGCTCAGGTCATGAGCTCAGGGTCCTGGGATCAACCACCTCCCCACCCCCAATCACATCGGGCTCCACGCTCAGGGTCAGGAGTCTGCTTGAGGATTTCTTTTCCTCTCCCTCTTCCTGTGCCCCATTCCTCCTCCCCTTCTCTCTTCCTGTCTCCCTCTCTCTCTCTCTTGCTAATACATAAATCTTTTTTTTTAAATCCCAACTCTATAAAAGAGCTACTAGAATGATCTGAACTACAGAAATGAGTTTACCAGATACCTTGATTCAAGGTCACAAAATTCAAGGTCAATATACAAAAAAGTCCAATTAATTTTCTATATACCAGCAACAATTAATTAGAAAATAAATTGAAAATATCCTTTATGGTAGCAAAAATATGAAAAATGCAAGGGTAAAACTTAACAAAATATATGCAAGCCTTAGGTACTTAAACTATAAAAGAGTACTGAAAACTTAAAAACCCAAATGGAAAAACATACTATGCTCATGAATCAATAGTTAAGATGTGAATTCTCCCCAAACTTACCTATAGACCCAATGTAATTCTAATGAAAATCACAAGAGGCAATATTTATTTTTGGTGGAAATTAACAAGCTGGTTTATATCAAACTAAGTTTATCTGAAAATGCAAAGAACCTAGAGTAGCAAAAACAATTTGAAAAAGAAAGCTGTAGGACTTAACTATGTAATTTCAAGATGTTAAAAAACTAGAATAATCAAGATAGTGTGGTATTGGCAAAAGAACATGTAAATCAATGCACAGAATAAAGAATCCTAAAACCTACACATACAAGAGGTTAATAGATTTGATAGAGGTGCCAAAGTAATAAGGTAGTTCAGTGAGGAAAACAGTATTTTACAAAAAATAGTGCTAGAGGAATTAGCTATCCATTGCAAAAAAAACTTTCATCCATATTGATACCTTATATAAAAATTAACTTGAGAGGTGCCTGGGTGGCTCAGTGGTTAAGCCTCTGCCTTCAGCTCAGGTCATCATCTCAAGGTCCTGGGATGGAGCCCCACATCAGGCTCTCTGCTCGGCAGGGAGCCTGCTTCCCCCTCTCTCTCTGCCTGCCTCTCTGCCTACTTGTGATCTCTCTCTCTCTCTCTGTGTCAAATAAATGAATAAAATCTTTTTTTTTAAGATTTTATTTATTTATTTGACAGAGATCACAAGTAGGCAGAGAGGCAGGCAGAGAGAGAGAGGAGGAAGCAGGCTCCCTGCTGAGCAGAGAGCCTGATGCGGGACTCAATCCCAGGACCCTGAGATCATGACCTGAGCCGAAGGCAGCGGCTTAACCCACTGAGCCACCCAGGCGCCCCAAATGAATAAAATCTTAAAAAAAAATTAACTTGAGATGGAAAATAAACTTAAGAAGAACTAAGGAAATGAGGTAAGCACAGACCAGAAGAAAGCATTTGCAAAACATGTCTCTGGTAAAGGACTTGTACACGCACATTCATATATAATTCTTCCAACTCAATACAAATCTCAATTTTTAAGAATGAGCAAAGGATGTGAAGACACACTTTAAAGAAGATGTACAAAAGGAAATGTGCATATGAAAAGATGCCCAAAATTATTCATTGTTAGAGAAATTCCAATTAAAACCACAATGAAATATCACCACATATCCATTCAAATGACTAATATTTTTTAAATTAACAATACCAAATGTTAACAAAGATGCAACTAGAACTCTCTTTTGTAGCTCACGGGAGTGTAAAATCATAGAGCCACTTCAGAAAACAGTTTGGCAACTTCTTTTATTTTTTTTTTAATTTTTTATTTTTTATAAACATATTTTTATCCCCAGGGGTACAGGTCTGTGAATCTCCAGGTTTACACACTTCACAGCACTCACCAAAGCACATACCCTCCCCAATGTCCATAATCCCACCCCCTTCTCCCAACCCCCCTCCCCCCAGCAACCCACAGTTTGTTTTGTGAGATTAAGAGTCACTTATGGTTTGTCTCCCTCCCAATTCCATCTTGTTTCATTGGTTCTTCTCCTACCCACTTAAGCCCCCATGTTGCATCACCACCTCCTCATATCAGGGAGATCATATGATAGTTGTCTTTCTCCGCTTGACTTATTTCGCTAAGCATGATACGCTCTAGTTCCATCCACATTGTCGCAAATGGCAAGATTTCTTGGCTGCATAGTATTCCATTATGTATATATGCCACATCTTCTTGATCCATTCATCTGTTGATGGACATCTAGGTTCTTTCCATAGTTTGGCTATTGTGGACATTGCTGCTATAAACATTCGGGTGCACGTGCCCCTTTGGATCACTACGTTTGTATCTTTAAGGTAAATACCCAGTAGTGCAATTGCTGGGTCATAGGGCAGTTCTATTTTCAACATTTTGAGGAACCTCCATGCTGTTTTCCAGAGTGGCTGCACCAGCTTGCATTCCCACCAACAGTGTAGGAGGGTTCCCCTTTCTCCGCATCCTCGCCAGCATCTGTCATTTCCTGACTTGTTGATTTTAGCCATTCTGACTGGTGTGAGGTGATATCTCATTGTGGTTTTGATTTGTATTTCCCTGATGCCAAGTGATATGGAGCACTTTTTCATGTGTCTGTTGGCCATCTGGATGTCTTCTTTGCAGAAATATCTGTTCATGTCCTCTGCCCATTTCTTGATTGGATTATTTGTTCTTTGGATGTTGAGTTTGCTAAGTTCTTTATAGATTCTGGAACTAGTCCTTTATCTGATATGTCGTTTGCAAATATCTTCTCCCATTCTGTCAGTTGTCTTTTGATTTTGTTAACTGTTTCCTTTGCTGTGCAAAAGCTTTTGATCTTGATGAAATCCCAATAATTCATTTTTGCCCTTGCTTCCCTTGCCTTTGGCGATGTTCCTAGGAAGATGTTGCTGCGGCTGAGGTCGAAGAGGTTGCTGCCTGTGTTCTCCTCAAGGATTTTGATGGATTCCTTTCTCACATTGAGGTCCTTCATCCATTTTGAGTCTATTTTCGTGTGTGGTGTAAGGAAATGGTCCAATTTCATTTTTCTGCATGTGGCTGTCCAATTTTCCCAACACCATTTATTGAAGAGGCTGTCTTTTTCCATTGGACATTCTTTCCTGCTTTGTCGAAGATTAGTTGACCATAGAGTTGAGGGTCTATTTCTGGGCTCTCTATTCTGTTCCAATTGATCTATGTGTCCTGTTTTTGTGCCAGTACCATGCTGTCTTGATGATGACAGCTTTGTAATAGAGCTTGAAGTCCGGAATTGTGATGCCACCAACTTTGGCTTTCTTTTTCAATATCCCTTTGGCTATTCGAGGTCTTTTCTGGTTCCATATAATTTTAGAATTATTTGTTCCATTTCTTTGAAAAAGATGGATGGTACTTTGATAGGAATTGCATTAAATGTGTAGATTGCTTTAGGTAGCATAGACATTTTCACAATATTTATTCTTCCAATCCAGGAGCATGGAACATTTTTCCACTTCTCTGTGTCTTCCTCAATTTCTTTCATGAGTACTTCATAGTTTTCTGAGTATAGATTCTGTGCCTCTTTGGTTAGGTTTATTCCCAGGTATCTTATGGTTTTGGGTGCAATTGTAAATGGGATTGACTCCTTAATTTCTCTTTCTTCTGTCTTGTTGTTGGTGTAGAGAAATGCAACTGATTTCTGTGCATTGATTTTATATCCTGACACTTCACTGAATTTCTGTATAAGTTCTAGCAGTTTTGGAGTGGAGTCTTTTGGGTTTTCCACATATAGTATCATATCATTTGCGAAGAGTGATAATTTGACTTCTTCTTTGCCGATTTGGATGCCTTTAATTTC
The DNA here is from genome assembly GCF_009829155.1 of Mustela erminea. Taxonomy (NCBI): domain Eukaryota; kingdom Metazoa; phylum Chordata; class Mammalia; order Carnivora; family Mustelidae; genus Mustela; species Mustela erminea. The sequence continues at coordinate 23,225,690 of NC_045630.1, forward strand.
CTTTTGTTGTCTGATTGCTGAGGCTAGGACCTCTAGTACTATGTTGAATAGCAGTGGTGATAATGGACATCCCTGCCGTGTTCCTCACCTTAGCGGAAAAGCTTTCAGTTTTTCTCCATTGAGAATGATATTTGCGGTGGGTTTTTCATAGATGGCTTTAATGACATTGAGGTATGTGCCCTCTATCCCTACACTTTGAAGAGTTTTGATCAGGAAGGGATGCTGTACTTTGTCAAATGCTTTTTCAGCATCTATTGAGAGTATCATATGGTTCTTGTTCTTTCTTTTATTGATGTGTTGTATCACATAGTTTGGCAACTTCTTATGAAGTGAAACATACTTACTGAATGACCCAACAATCCTACTCCTAGGTATTTACTCAAGAGAACTGAAGTCCACAGTCATACAAGTATATGCAAAGGTTCATAGTAGCTTTATATATAAATATCCCAAAAAGGAAACAACCCAAATATCATCTAATGGGGGTAGATAACAAGTTGAAGTATATCAATAGAGTAGAATGATATGCAATCAACAAAAGAAACAAAAGCTTCATGCTAAGAAGGCCAGACACTACTTAATTCCATGTAGGTGAAACTCTTGAAAAGTCAAACTCATAGAAAGCAATGGTTTTTATATCTGTGGCTATAGCTGAGAAAAGAGGTCAATTACAAAGCAGCAATGAAACTTTTTAAAAATGATGGAAATAGTTTCTTAATTTTGATGGTGATTACAGGACTGGCTATATTGTCAAAACTCAAACTGTACCATTTTAAATGGGTAAATTTTATTGTATGTAAATTTTTACTAAAGCTAATTTTTTTTAACTTATACAGGTAAGGCACTTTTATATCTTGAATTTAATTTCCATGTGCTTACTCTGAACTCGATTTAAGCTGCCATTTTGTATGAACTGAGAAGGAAGATGGTGGGGGAAGAGGGGAACCTAATTTCATTTGGTTCCTGGAATTCAGCTAGCTAGCTATCAAATCATTCTGAACACCTGCAAACTCAACTGGAAATCTAAGGAAAGAATTAATTGCTATAATTAATAGAAAAATGACCACTTTTTGCAAGGTAGGAGGTGTGGAGATATATCAGAAGATAAACCCCGGAGGAAGGGAGTCAGCTACCAGAAAGTGATAAAGCGCAGAGCACAAAATTGGAACTTCAAGCCATCTGCTCCAGTGAGGGACGTCCCTGCCTGAAAGGTGCTCAGGTGGCCAAATGGGCAGAATCCTAGGTAGGGCAGTGTGGTCTCAACATCCCTGGAGTCACAGAAAGATCAGGCATGCCTGAGTGCAACAGAGTTCCCAAGCATCAGAGCAGGGAAGCCAGCTGCTATCACTGAGCCCAGGAGTGGGCTTGCAGTTCGATGCTGCCATAAAACGTAAATGAGGGCATGACAGGGTGATGGCTCTCCAAGCAGGGGCCCAGCAAGAGGCAGAACCACAGCGAAACCTCATCCCTTCCATGGGAGGAGCAGTCGTAGTATACATGGCAGGAGCTTGTTAAGTTTGGAGACTCAATGCAGGGTCACATGCCTGAGATAAAAACACTTGGTCACAGTCTGGGTGAACACAGAGTATGGACAGAAACCAGGGAGACAAGACTGATTGACCCCTTCTCCCCAAGGGTGCACTAAAGACTGGGGGCACAAACTTTCAGCTCCAGGGACTGGAGATCAGGACATCACCATCTCCATTTTCATATCCATCCCCAAAGTGGGGCAGAAAGCCTTCAGAAACAAAAGTCACGTAGAGCAATGCAAAGGCAGCTACACTGAACCTGGCCCCCTAGCAAGGGCAGTGCCTGAAGTCAAAGACACCTGAGAATCAGTGCAACAGCCCCCACCCCAGGAGACCAGCAGGAACATCTGTGATCACACCTAACTGCAAAACTCTAGCACTAGGATAAAACAGTATGTAGATTTGGGGTCTCTTATTTATGATTCTTTAGTCTTCGGTTTCAATTTTTTTTTTTCCTTTTCAACTACTTTCTTATTTTATGAGCTCTTTAAATCTTTTTTAATTTTCATTTTTATATTTACATTTATATATATATTCTTTATTTTTGGCTTTCTTTCTATATATATATATTTCTTTCCTTATAATTTTCGGATCTAGATTCTTCTAACAGACCAAAATACACCCAGGACTGAGTACACTGCTCTGTTCAATTGACCTGTTGGATTATATTCTCTCTCTCTCTCTCTCTCTCTCTCTTTTTTTTTTTTTTTTTTGTTTCTGATCTCTTCTGATTTTTTAGTATATATTTTGATGGGGATGGTCGCTATATTTGTATTTTATTCTCTTGTTCATTTATTCTTCTCTAGACAGAATGGCAAGATGGAAAAATGCACCCCAGAAAAGAAAACAAATGGCAGTATTAACTGCCAAGGAATTAATCAATATGGATATAAGCTGCTGGGCCTAGAATTCAGAATAACAATTATAAAGATACTAGCTGGGCTTGAATAAAGCATAGAAGACACAGGGAATCCCTTTCTGAAGAAATAAAAGAACTAAAATCTAATCAAGTTGAAATAAAAAAGGCTATTAGTGAGATGCAGTAAAAAATGGAGGCTCTAAATGCTAGGATAAATGAGGCAGAAGAGAGAACTGGTGATATAGAAGATAAAACGAAGGAGAGTAAAGAAATTGAGAAAAAGAGAGATATACAGCTACTGGATCATGAGGGGACAATTCAAGAGATAAGGGATACCATAAAGCAAAACAATATTAGAATAATTGGGGTACCAGAGGAAGCGGAGAAAGGGGAAGGGGGACAAAAGGTATACTGGAGCAAATTATAACTGAGAATTTCCCTAATCCGGAGAAGAAAACAGGCTTTCAGTCCCAGAGGCAGAGAGAATCTCTTTCAAAATCAATAAAAATAGGTCAACACCTCAACATATAATAGTGAAGCTTACAAGTCTCAGAGACAAAGAAAAAGTACTAATAGCAGCTCAGGACAAAAGATCTGTAACCTACAAAGGAAAAAACATAAGGCTGAAAGCAGACCTAGCCACAGAGACCAGGCAGGCCAGAAAGGATTGGCATGATACATTCAGGGTGCTAAATGAGAAAACACATAGCCAAGAATACTTTATCCAGCAAGGCTATCATTCAGCATAGAAGGACAGATAAAAATCCCCAAGGATAAAGAGAAACTAAAAGAATTCGTGGTCGCTAAACCAGCCCTGCAAGAAATATCAAAGGGGATCCTTTAAAAAAAGAGAAAACCCAAAAATAACTTATATGAGAAAATAAAAGAGACAATATACAGAAATAATGACTTAACAGGTAATACAATGGCACTAAATTAACATCTTTCAATAGTCACTCTGAATGTAAATGGGCTAAATGCTCCAATCAAAAGACACAGGGTATCAGATTAGATAAAAAAGTCTCTCGCTGTGTGGAAGGGACTCATTTTAGATCCAAAGATACCTCCAGATTGAAAGTGAAGATGTAGAGAACAATTAATCACACTAATAGACATCAAAAGAAAGCTGGCAATCCTTACACCAGACAAATTAGATTTTAAACAAAAGACTAATATGAGATGAAGAAGGACACTTTATCATAATTAAAGGGTCTATCCAACAAGAAGATCTAACAATTATAAATATTTATACCCTTAACACGGGAGCAGCCAATTATATAAGCCAATTAATAACAAAATTAAAGAAACACATTGACAATAATACAAAAATAGTAGAGGATTTTCCCACCCCACTCACTGCAATGGACGGATCATTAAAGCAGAAGATCAACAAGGAAGGAAGGGCTTTGAATGACACACTGGACCAGATGGACTTCACAGATACATTCACAGCATTCTATCCTAAAGCAAGAGAATACACATTCTTCTCGAGTGTACATGGTATATTCTCCAGAAGAGATCACATACTGGGTCACAAATCAGGTCTCAAGTGGTACCAACAGATTAGGATCATTGCCTGCATATTTTCAGACCACAATGCTTTGAAACTGGAACTCAATCACAAGAGCCAATTTGGAAGGAAAACAAACATAAAGGTTAAAGAACATCCTACCAAAGAATGAACTGGTCAACCAGGAAATTAAGAATTTTAAAAATTCATGGAAACAAATGAAAATACAACCTTTCAAAATCTTTGGGATAAAGCCAAAGTGGTCCTGAGACCACTTTGTTTCTCAAAGAAACAAGAAAGGTCTCAAATGCACAATGTAACCTCACACCTAAAGGAGCTGGAAAAAGAACACCAAATAAAACCTAAACCCAGCAGAAGAGAATTAATAGAGATTAGACCAGAAACCCATGAAATAGAAACCAAAAGAACAGTAGAACCCATCAAGGAAACTAGGAGCTGGTTCTATGAAAGAATTAATAAGATTGATAAACCCCCGGCCAGACTTATCAAAAAGAAAAGAGAAAGGACCCAAATTAATGAAATTATGAATGAAAGAAGAGAGATCACAAGCAACACCAAAGAAATACAAAAAAATTATAAGAACACATTATGAGCAACTATATGCCAAGAAATTAGACAATCCGGAAGAAATGGATGCATTCCTGGAAACACATAAATTACCAAAACTGAACCAGGAAGAAATAAAAAACCTGAACAAACCCTACCTAGCAAGGAAATTGAAGCAGTAACCAAAAATCTACCAATAAATAAGAGCCCAGGGCCAGAAAGCTTCCCAAGGCAATTCTACCAAACATTTAAAGAATTAATACCTAGTCTTCTAAAGCTGTTTCAAAATCTAGAAATGGAAGGAAAACCCAAATTCTTTCTATGAGGTCAGCATGACCTTGATCCCAAAACCAGCCAAAGATCCCACCAAAATGGAGAATTAAGGACCAGTATCCCTGATGAATATGGATGCAAAATTTCTCACCAAGATACTAGCCAATAGGATCCAATAGCATACTAAAAGGATTTTTCGCCAGGACTTAATGAAATTTATTCCTGGGCTGCAAGGGTGGTTCAACATTTGCAAATCAATCAATGTGACATACTACTTTAATAATAGAGAGGACAAGAACCATATGATCCTCTCAATAAATGCAGAAAAAGCATTTGACAAAAGTACATCGTCCTTTCTTGGTTAAAATGCTCCACAGTATAAGGATAGAGGGAACATACCTCAATATCATAAAAGTCATCTACAAAAAGCCCATAGCAAATATCATTCTCAATGGGAGAAAACTGAGAGCTTATCCCCTAAGGTCAGGAACATGGTAAGGATGTACACTATCACCACTGTTGTTCAACATAGTACTGGAAGTCCTAGCCTCACAAAGACAACAAGAAGAAATAAAAGGTATGCGAATAGGCAGAGAAGTCAAACTCTTACTCTTTGCAGATGACCTGATACTCTATATGGAAAATCAAAAAAACTCCACCCCAAAATTGCTAGAACTCATATATGAATTTAGCAAAGTGGCAGGATATAAAATCAATGCACAGAAATCAGTTGCATTTCTATGCACTAATAATGAAACAGAAGAGAAATTAAGGAGTCAATCCCATTTACAATTGCACCCAAACCATAAGATAACCTAGGAATAAACCTAATCAAAGAGGCAAAGGATCTGTACTTGGAAAACTATAGAACACTCATGAAAGAAATTGAGGAAGACACAAAGAAATGGGAAAGCATTCTATGATTATGAAATGGAAGAATAAATATTGTGAAAATGTCTATGCTACCTAGAGCAATCTATACATTCAATACAATCCCTATCAAAGTTACCATCAACTTTGTTTACAGAGCTGGAACAAATAATCTAAAATTGGTATGAACCAGAAAATACCCCAAATAGCCAAAGAAATGTTGAAAAAGAAAAGCAAAGCTGGTAGCATCATAATTCCAGACTTCAAGCTCTATTACAAAGCTGTCATCATCAAGACAGTGTGGTACTGGCACAACAACAGACACATAGATCAGTGCAACAGAATAGAGAACCCAGAAACGGACCCTCAACTCTATGGTCAACTAATAGTCAACAAAGTAGAAAGAATGTCCAATGGAAAAAAATACTGTCTCTTCAACAAATGGTGCTGGGAAAACTGGACAGCCACATGCAGAAGAATGAAACTGAACCATCTTCTTACACCAAACACAAAAATACTCTGAAAATTGGATGAAAGACCTAGATGTGAGACAGGAATATATCAAAATCCTAGAAAAGAACACAGGCAACAATCTCTGTGACCTCAGCAACAGCAACTTCTGGCTAGACAGGTCTCCAAAGGCAAGGGCAAAAAGGACAAAAATGAACTATTGGAACTTCATCAAGATAAACTTTTGCCCTGCAAAGGAAACAGTCAACAAAAACAAAAGACAACTGACAGAATGGGAGAAGATATTTGCAAATGTTTTATCAAATGAAAGACTAGTATCCAAAATCTATAAAGAACTTAAACAAAACTCAACACCCCAAAAAATAATCCAGTTAAAAAATGGACACTTCACCAAAGAAGACACACAAATGGCCAACAGAGACATGAAAAACTGCTCAACATCACTTGGCATCAGGGAAATACTAATCAAAACAACAATGAGATACCACCTCACACCAGTCAAAATGGCTGAAATTAGTAAGTCAGGAAACGACAGAAGTTGGCAAAGATGTGGAAAAGGGGGAACCCTCTCACACTTCTCGTGGGAATGCAAGCTGGTGCAGCCACTCTAGAAAACAGTATGGAGGTTCCTCAAAAAGTTGACAATAGAGCTACCCTATGACCCAACAATTGCACTACTGGGTATTTACCCTAAAGATACAAATGTAGTGATCTGAAGGAACACATGCACCCGAATGTTTATAGCAGCAATGCCCACAATAGCCAAACTATGGAAAGAGCCCAGATGTCCATTGATAGATGAATGGATAAAGATGTGGTATACACACACACACACACACACACACACATATGTGTATATATATATATACACACACACGCATACATACATACAAACAATGGAATACTATGCAGCCATAAAAAAAGAAATCTTGCATTTGCCAGGAGATGGATGGAACTGGAGGGTATTACGCTAATCGAAATCAGTCAGAGAAAGACAATTATCATATAATCTCACTCATATCTGGAATCTGAGAAGCAAAACTGATTAACATAGGGGACGGGAAGGAAAAATAAAAAGAAATCAGAGAGGGAGACAAACCATAAGAGACCCTTAACTAAAGGAAACAAACTGAGGGTTGCTGGAGGGGAGTAGTTTCGGGGGATGGCTTAACTGGGTGATGGGAATTAAGGAGGGCACAGAATAAAATGAACACTGGCTGTTCACAACTAATGAATCACTGATCTCTACCTCAAACTAATAATACACTCTGTTAATTGAATTTAAATAAAATTTAATTTTTTAAATGCAAAAAAAAAATAAAAAAGGAAAAAAAAGGCTGTTATCTTGCTAATTTAAGCAGGCTTTTCTTGGTTGTCATGACTTTGTTCAAAAATCCTTCAGTGTGGGGCGCCTGGGTGGCTCAGTGAGTTAAGCCGCTGCCTTTGGCTCAGGTCATGATCTCAGGGTCCTGGGATCGAGCCCCACATCGGGCTCTCTGCTCAGCGGGGAGCCTGCTTCCCCCTCTCTCTCTGCCTGCCTCTCTGCCTACTTGTGATCTCTATCAAATAAATAAATAAAATCTTTTAAATAAAAAAAAAAAAAAAAATCCTTCAGTGTAGGGGCACCTGGGTGGCTCAGTGGGTTAAAAGCCTCTGCCTTCAGCTCAAGTCATGATCTCAGGGTCCTAGAATCGAGCCCCGTGTTAGGTTCTCTGCTCAGCAGGGAGCCTGCTTCCCTTTCTCTCTCTCTGCCTGCTTGTGATCTCTGTCTGTTAAATGAATAAATAAAATCTTTTTTTATTATTATTATTTATTTATTTATTTGACAGAGAGAGATCACAAGTAGGCATAGAGGCAGGCAGAAAGAGAGAGAGAGGAAGAAGCAGGCTCTCCACCGAGCAGAGAGCCCGACGCGGCCCTCGATCCCAGAACCCTGAGATCATGACCTGAGCCGAAGGCAGCGGCTTAACCCACTGAGCCACCCAGGCGCCCCTGAATAAATAAAATCTTTAAAAAAAAAAATCCTTTAGTGTATATATAGCCAAAAAACTACCAGCACCACAGTGTTCAGGCCAGTCATTCGAGTGAAGATATCCATGAGGCAAGTTGCAAATATATTTCTACCACTTTGGTGAGAAGCTGGAACTAGAGAGAGATCTGAGAGTCATCTGCAGAAAGTACATGTATGCCTCACTTTTCAAAAGTTCACATTATGCCACTTTGCTTTTATAAAGGATCTGGGTAGGGTTAGTTCTTGCTTTGGCTATTTGGCTAACTTAAAGCAGGGCACCTGGGTGGCTCAGTGGGTTAAGCTTCTGCCTTCAGCTCAGGTCATGATTTCAGGGTCCTGGGATGGAGCCCCGCATCGGGCTCTCTGCTCAGCAGGGAGCCTGCTTCCCCCCACCCCCATCTCTGCCTGCCTCTCTGCCTACTTGTGATCTGTCTGTCAAATAAATAAATAAAGTCTTAAAAAAAAAAAAAAGTGGCTAACTCAAAGAAATTGAAAGAGGATTTTCACTTTTACCAAAAAAGGCCAGAAGTGAAAACAGCATCCAGCATTCGTTCTGCAGTGAGTGGTCACAGGGGCTGCTCTGAGCAGTCGGAGGGGCACTGCCTGCCTCCTTCACCAAGAACTTCATTCAGCATCAAGCTATGGTGGCTTGAAGCTGTACTTTATCTCCGTTTATTTATTTTGTGTATCAATTACCAAATTATGTCCTAAGGTATCAGAAAAACCATTAGCATGATATATTGTAAAATATCAGAAATGCCCACTAGAGATTAGTTTGAGGGTCTGGGAATGTTCAAAATATTTTCCATATAAATTAATGGTAACTGACTCCTTGCTTTATACCAGTTCAAGCCAAGAAAGGTTTCCTAGGAACACTCTACTTACAAACAGCAGGGGAAACCTGTTGGAGAAACCAGAGGAACTGATAAAATTATACTGTTTTCTCATTGCCACCTCTTACTAGCTAATAATCCACACAACCATAGAAAATGCTCAAGTTAAATCTGAAATGACTTGAATTTTTTTAAAAGTAAGCTCTTCCATCAGATCTAAGCAATAAACAGTTAATTTAAATGCATTTTTAGTGTATTTATATCTGTAAAATCAGATATCTTACATATCTTACCTGATTTAATTTTTCAGTGTGATTCAGCCTTGAAGTCTCTACTACATTTGACTTAAAAGTCTTTTCCACGTTCAATATTTGCTTCGGCGGTTCCATGTTTGAAGCAGGTTGTGAAAAGCGAGACTTTACAACTGGGAAACCTGCGGAGTACGATCCGTGTGGTTTCATTCTAAAAGGCTGGGTAAACATTTTACCTCCTTTTGTGAATAAAAGAACAGAGAAAAGTTGTCAATAACAATTTCTACTTTATTTTCTGGTGGTTATCTATAGAGGATATAACCTAACTGCCCTCAACTTTGAAATAACAATTTTAAAAAGTGAGCTTATGTTTCCGTATTACCAAATATAATTTACGTACAATGGAAAAGATCTATCATCTACAGAAGAAAACCAAGAGATCATTAAGTGTGATACTGAGAAGGTTGGGGCTACCTAAAAACTCCACTTAAGGCCACCTGAATATAAATAGAAGCAGATTTCAACAGGAGGTCAAAAAGTCTCCAAGTAAGGAGTCTACTTAAAACTATGTTTCTCAAACCCGACAATCACCTAGTAGTATGGGAACAAGGAAAGGCAATAAAAAGCTATATAATTAAGGATATTCTAGAGTACACATTTTTTTTCTTCAGCATTTGAAGGGAGGGAATACCACTGGAAAGATAAATGTTGAGGTACAGCATGAAAATTTATCACTAGACTTCATTATAGCCTAACTCTTTACCGTAAGATCAAGCACACACGTGCGGTGCGCGCTGCAGCGCACACACACACACACACACACACACACACACAGTTTCCAATATATACTGTGGAAGAAGGGTCCACAGATGGGTAACATAAACAATCCAATCACTGGGAAGGAATATCGCTCCCCTCGTTCAGTAAGTTGGCAAACTGCTTTATACAAGTCAACCTCTTGTAAGTTTAACAGCATGATCAGTTTGTCTCCCTAAGTCTGAACAACTCAAGAATACTGATACTGTTGATGGTTCAGGGTTAAACTCAAAAAACACTCAATGGCCCCTGCAGTCTTCCCTGACCAGAGCATGGAAACACCCTATAATCTTCATCAAATTATACTTCCTATCATAGTTTAAGTATTGGTTTCTACACTTGGGACCTTCTCATGGTTTCACCTATATTAATCTAATTACATATTTTAAAGAAAAAGAAAAATCACTGAACTAGGCATAGAAATTCTCCAGATAGGCTCAGTGTCTAGATTCTGTACTGTCAAGGGTCTAGAGAGGCACCATACAAATGATCACATTGGTCTTCTGAGACTTTGAGACAGTGATTCAGGGATGAAAGGTAGAGCATAGGGAATACAGTCAATTGTATTGTAATAATGTAGCTACACTGTGGTGAACATAAAATATATTCAAAGTTGTTAAATAACTGTGTTGTACACATGAAATTAATGGATTTTATGTCAACTATACTTAAACATACACACACACACACACACACACACATATATATATATATATATTTAAAAAAATACAAACAAACAAGAGGGACAAGTATTGGGAAAGAAAAGCACTGAACAGTATTAAGAGTTGTGCATCAGCGGCACCTGGGTGGCTCAGTGGGTTAAAGCCCCTGCCTTCAGCTCAGGTCATGATCTCTGCATCCTGGGATCAAGCCCCGCATTGGGCTCTCTGCTCAGCAGGGAGCCTACTTCCTTCTCTCTCTCTGCCTGCCTCTCTGCCTACTTGTGATCTGTCAAATAAATAAATAAAATCTTTAAAAAAAAAAAAAAAAAGAGTTGTGCATCAAACCTTGGCTGTAACACTTTTCTAGTCATGCAACTTTGAAAAAGTCAATTAACTTTCCTGAGCTTTCTTTTCCTTATCTCTAAAACTGGATTATTCACCCTTCTATGATGTGGCAATAAGAATCCAAGGTAAAATGCTAAATACTGTGGTTATCATTACACTACTTAAATTACTGCAGTGCCTGCTAGGATATCAAAGAACTGTGCCAGCAAAAATCAAATGGCATGGGATGCCTGGGTGGCTCAGCCTATTAAGAGTCTGCTATTAGCTCAGGTCATGATCCCAGGGCTCTGGGATGGAGTCCTGCATCAGGCTCCCCGCTGAGCAGGGAGCCTGGTTCTCCCTCTGCCTGCTATTCCCCCTGCCTGTGCTCTCTCTGACAAATAAAATCTTAAAAAAAAAAAAAATCATGGTCCCTGGGTCCTGGGATCGAGCCCCACATCGGGCTCCCTGGTCAGCGGGAAGCCTGCCTTTCCCTCTCCCACTTCCCCTGCTTGTGTTCCCTCTCTTGCTGTCTCTCTCTGTCAAATAAATAGATAAGTCTTTTTAAAAAATAAACAATTAGAAAAAAAAAAATAAACTCATTTTCCACATTATATCTTTACATGAACACAAATGACTCATGTTCACTTACAGTGTCCCAGAGAAAGCAGATCTTGTGTTTTTATAGTAATAGCTACCATTTACTATAAGCTTACTAAATGCCAGGCACTTTTCAGAGCTCATCTCATTTAATCCTCAGCACAGCTTCAAGAGGCAATTATTATTATTCCTATTCTAGAGAGGGGAAACTATGGCTTGGACATTTTAAGTAACTTGCTCAACATCATTCAGCCAGCAAGTGGGAGTGCCAGGATGCAACTTTCATCACACTCTGAGAGCTGAGACATTGCACATCTCCACAGCTGCCACTACTGCTCCAAATTCTGCTGCCCCACAATACAGTGACTAATGCACACATGCTTACCTGCTGGCCATCCTCTCTGCTTTTTCTCTGATACGCTCTTCTTTAGCATCAACAAAGAACCTGCTCTGGTCTGCTCTACAGAAATGACATCCGAAGCAGCATTAAGCACTTCAAACATAGAAAGGAATCCATACTGCACGTACTGGAAAGAACGTCCAAATCGTCTGACAAATGCCTTCTCAAAATCAGAAAGGAGAACGGGAGATAACGCCAAGAGGTCTTTCAACTCACTCTTCACAAAAGCTGGAAGAATGGGGGGCACCCTTCCTCGGTAAGGTACTCGCCGGCATGAGCTTGGCCCAGAGCAAACACTGGCCCTTCCTTTCTGCACGGAGTTTCGAACCTTATGGCTGCTTCTCTGTTTTGCAACCAAACTTGCTATTCCTTTGGTAGATTCATCTGGAATGGCTAGGGAAGTTTGGGAAAAGAAATCATCTTTAGATGAAAATTTAACTCCTTTTTTTATCCTGTGCATCTGCCGTTATAGAGACAATTTTTAACTCTCCAAGGAGCTGTGTATCTAGGTGGCATTATAAAAGTAAACCTTTGGTTCCTCCATTTCTTGTACATTACAGATGACCACTTGTTAACTCCTCTACCAGAGGATGAAGACAGAAAGATAAATCCTACTATTTAGCATTACCACTGACTGGTGAAACATCTGAAACTCTCAAGATGAATAAACTTCCTTGTAATGTTTATGTTTCATGAAATTTAAAACATGAGTTCATAATTTAAAAGTCCCATTGTTATGCTTCCCCAATTTAAGGTGCAATAATCTGAAATCAGATGCAAAATGTAGTTTTTGTGAATGCACCTTTTTCCGGGGAAAGATTTCTTCATTTTGTTAAAGCTTTCACTCTTCCCACAACCTCAAAGGTAACCATGAACCCTCTTCCTCTCAAAATGTTAAAATCCCCTCCCTGGAATACAGGGTAATTGCTATATGCGGGATAACTGCTATAACAATTCCTTTTAAGTTTTTATTTTAATTCCAGTTAAAGCTACAGTGTTAGTTTCAGAGGTACAATACAATGATTCAACACTTCCATGCATCACCCATTGCTGATCACAAGTGCACTCCATAATCCCCATCACCTATTTATTTGCTAGAATAATTCCTTACCAAGTAATAATTACTGCTTAGCTTATAGATCTTAAAACCTAAGCTTACCTTTCAGTATTACAGTACCATCCCCACAGGGACAGACAGCGACAACATCAGGCATGTCCAACACCAGCTCCATAGTTGACCGATAGCCAAGGATTCGGAGTGGCAAATGGCTGCCAACCATCAAAAGGTACTCCTTTTCCAATTGCTGGGGGGTCAAACCATCTTTGGCGGAAATGAGAAGTGACCTTATTTCTTTCCTCAGGCATTCCTGAACACGCTCCTGTTCAGACATTGCACCCTACGGGATTTAAGATAGTAACACGGCTCATGAGAGAGGCAGACAAACCCAAGTTGGAGGCGGGAGGGGGGGCACGGCTTTAAAAGGATCAATCGTGGAATATAAACAACCAAGAAGCGAGTTCTAAAGGTGATGAAGCAGGAGCAAAACCGTGAGGGTTCTCTGAAAGGCTGCATTTCACAAATCACTCACACAATTCAAACTCCAAATCTCATGCTGTGATTAACCTGCACACCCCTCGAGGAAAATCACTGCCCCTGGCTAATGGGCGTTAAATCCCCAGTTCCCGGCTTGTTTTTATTTTGTTTTTGGTTTTTTGTTTTGTTGTTGTTGTTGTTTTGCTTGAAGCTTTAACAAGGGTTTGTTTGGGACCTTAAGTCTACACCGAAAACCTGGCATCCGATATCCCTCGCCAACGCCGCCGGGGAAAGGCCCGGGAGGGAGGCAAACGCAATGCCGCCTTCCCCAGCGCTCGAGGGAGAGGGCTCCCGGTGAAGTCCCCGCACCAGCATACCTGGGCCGGCCCAGACCCACGGGGAGGCCACCCGCTTCCTCTTACCAAGTCAACGACCTCTGTTCTGCCGGGGTGAGGGGGTCCCCTCCCCGGCCCCAACGTCTCTCCCCGCCCCAGGCGGTGTGAGTAGCTCTCCTTCCCGCGACCCCAAACACAGCCCAGGCCACAGTGGAAGGCTGGCGGGATCCAGGCAGGTGAGCACCGCCTCTCACCCGTGGCGCCCACAGAGCTAGCGCTGCCGTTGCGGGGCCAGGAGAGTCAAAAGGCTTTTCCTGCCCAGCGGCCGACAAAATAGCCGCGCCAAGGCGCCCGCGCGCCTGCGCACCAGTGCCCGAGGGCAGGGGGCCTGCGACCCGGCGCCGGATTGCAGCCCCGAGGGCGCGAGGCCGGTGGGACGGTTGGGCAGGGCCGCCCGCTCGGGAGTCGGGGCCGGGAGCCGCCAGGCCGGGTCCTCGGGCAGCGTTGGCTCCCTCGGGAGATAGCCGGCGCTACCTTCTCCGACGTGGCTGGGACAACTGCGGTTCCAGAACGTCTCGGATCACCTCCCCGGCCCGGCAGGGGCGAGAACAGGTGGGCCGTCCCGCCCCAGCCCTGCGCAGACGGGAGGGGGAAGGGGCCTCGAGGTTCCGAACTTGGGTGTGCCTCAGAATCACCTGTGGAGCTCACTGAATTTGGGATCGCGAGCGGGGGCGGGAGGGGGAAGGGAATGATACCCAGGTCTGGTTGTCAGAGATTCTGATTCAGCCGATTTAACGCGGTTGGAGTAAAATTACAGGCGATCCTGAAGCTTGGTGGAGAATCAGGGCAGAGCCGGACGCAGTTTGGGCTCCAGAAGAGAGCGGGTGGGGCGCGGAGAGCTTCTTGAATGAGTATGAAGAATCTTCCAAGTGCCACTGGAGACAAAGGAGCTGGGAAACTAAAGATGAGAATGTATTTTGAAGAAATAACCTGGGGATGTGTTTACTGGATAGATAGAATGAGACAGTTTTCTAAAGTCCTTGAAAACCAGAAAACAGTTTAAGAGGTACCAAATAGAGAGGCACAGTATAAAGACCTCAAAATGTACAGTCTAATTAAAGGAACACGACAAACCAAAACATAAATTTGAATTAAGAAAACATGTGTGCACACCTGTACTTTATTTTCCATCTAAAATTCCATGATGTGTAAAATCCAAAAAAGCTCTGGGAACAAAATGTTCCATCAGTGAGCCAGTTATATTGAGGAATCCCTGAAAGACCATAGAGAAGATGTATGGGTTTATAGCAGAATGGACAAGGCAACAAAAAGGAAAATGCTTAGACGTGAAAAATGAATCCAGACATTCCGACATCTGAATGACAAATGTTATACAAGCAAAAGAAAGAATGGAGGTGAGGCTTGGGAGTTTAAAAAGAAGGAAAATATCCCAGATGTGAAGGAAACGCATTTTCAGATTAAAAAGGGCCCACTGAGTCCTTAGAATAACTTACGAAAAAGATTCCATCCTAGACAAAGCCTAGGAGAAAGGAAATCAAGAGATTTTATACAGAAAGAGGTTACCTATAAAGCAATGAAAATCAGATTGCCATTGGATTTCTCAATGGAAAGGTACCTTCAAAGCTGAAACTGGAATCCTTTACCCAGCCAAATCAGCATTATGTGCAGGAAAAGAAAAGACACTGTCAGACATAAGATTCAAAAAGTTTATCAACTCACTAAGTAACTTGGGAATGACTCCTGCAAAATGAATAATGAATTGAAAAAAGAGTATCCCAACAGCTAACTACCACATCCTGAGCACTGACTCAATGCTCTTCTCAAAGATTATCCAATTTTCCTCCCAGTTACTCTGAGACAGAATTATTATTCCCACTTCAAAGTGAAGAAACTGATACACAGACATGAATGAAAATGGAACAAAGAAAGATTGGCAATAAAAACATAAAACATAATAACTGAATCTAGAAAGGTATCGGTGCATAATGAGAAAAAGGAGAGCTTTAAAAAGATATTCTGGAGCTAAATCCCAGATCAATACCTGCACACCAAGGGTCAAGGGCTGTTGGAGTTACTTGGGCAAGGAGACCCCTTTGGAAGAGTAGTTGCAGTTGGAGTCATCACTTGCTTGGGTTTCCAATAATGCACTGTCTTCTGTGGTAGCTAACCTGGGAAGTGAAAGGGAATGACATGGGAATACGTTTGATGGTGCCACTCACCTCTTCAATTCTCCCGGTATGTGGTAATGCTTTTGATGTATTATTTGGCCCTCAGCTTGGCATTTCCTACCAGAATAGCCCTTGCTCAATGAGTGAATGTGCCAGTGCAGGAATCCTGTCAGTTACTGGGATTCCCATTCCAGCTCTTCACTGGGCAAGTAGTGTATATAACCACAGGATGGACTCACAGTCCCACCAGCCCTATCCAAAAGGTAAACTTGGGCCAGAAGTCAATTCATTTATCACTGAACCCTTGTAAGCTCAGAATGTTAATAGCAAACCATGACGTTTGGGGTCCCAGAAATTAATGTTAGTTTAGAATTAATAAATTACAGTCACCGAAAAATATAGGTACTTCCTTTTCTTCAGAGTAGTTATCCTATAAGGATCACAAGGCCTTTGGGGGAAAGCTGGGAGACAAAGGTTTGCAGGGCTTGGGAACAGCATTTCAGTACCATCCTTAAGAATATTTGGGCTGGGGCACTTGGGTGGTTCAGTGGGTTAAGCCTCTGCCTTCAGCTTAGGTCATGATCTCAGGGTTCTGAGATCGAGCCCCGTATCAGGCTCTCTGCTCAGCGGGGAGCCTGCTTCCCTCCCCTCTCTCTCAGCCTGCCTCTCTGCCTACTTGTGATCTCTGTCTGTCAAATAAGTAAATAAAATCTTTCTTTAAAAAAAAAGAAAGAATATTTGGGCTACATTCAACAGGCTCTGGGTCTGGGATTAATTTAGCTCTGGGAATAGAGTGATAAACCCCATCTCTCACTCATGAGATACCTTTGTTCCCCAGACCTGGAGTTGTGTTTTGTTGCTTTGTTTGCTTTTGCTGTCACACAAACCAAAAAGACTTAGTGGGTTATCAGTGAGTTCATTCCTTGGGATCCTGCCATTAATGGAGCACAACCAGAGAGTTCTGTGAGTTATACCGACGTGTTTTCCACCCTGCTGTCTATGGTGATGATCAGAGTTAATTCTGCTAATTAGCTGCCTCCAGCTGGCCTCCTCCCAGCCCGGCCTGCATCTGGGAGTGTGTTTCAATTGCAGCTGCTCCTACAGCACTGCTGCCTTAGAAAACAGCCAGTAAAGAGTTTTTGTGTTTTGCTAAGCTTCTGCAGCTTTAATATGTGCCTCATGACAGGAATGAGAGGATCTGTAGATAAACAGAGAGGGAGTGGGTGAGTTGAAGCTCATTATAGAACCAATATAGCATTCCTGCCTCCCAAAGCTGGTTTTTTGTTTGTTTGTTGTTGTTTTTTTTTTAAGATTTTATTTACTTATTTGACAGAGAGAAATCACAAGTAGACGGAGAGGCAGGCAGAGAGAGAGGAAGGGAGCAGGCTCCCTGCTGAGCAGAGAACCCCATGTGGGACTCGATCCCAGGACCCTGAGATCATGACCTGAACCGAAGGCAGCGGCTTAACCCACTGAGCCACCCAGGTGCCCCGTTTGTTTGTTTTTAACATTACTTCTGATTCGGGACCATTTGATGTCACGGTTCAATTCTAGTTCCCACAGCAATTACTCCAACCTTTGCCACCCCTCCTACACTTTTTACCTGCTCCTGCCTCACCACTAGAAAAGACTTTGCTCGGACTCCCAGGGAAAATGGAGGCTCTCATGTATGAACCTCCTCAACTTTCAACCCCGGCATCTACACCAGCCCCGCTCACATCTTTGCTCCTGGTCTCAGCAGGTGAGGACCCGTCCATCCCACTCCTGAGTCTATCCCCCCAACTCCTCTAGGACCATGACCTTTGGCTATGATTACCCAGTCTTGTATATTCAGTATCTCCTTACAGATCCCTTTCCTGTAATGTAAAATTATGCTCTAAACCTTTTTATCTTAAACAACACAGACACAGAGAATGGGAGACAGAAACACACTCTTTTGACCTGTAAACCTCTGTAACCATTTCTGTGTGGCTAAAACCTTGAATAAACTGTCCACACTCATCTTTTCCCACTTCTTCATCCACCATCACTAAGCAAAGAGCCTGCCACTCTACACAGCTTTCTTAAGTTACTTTTACCGAAATCATTAATGACAAATCTTGTAATTCACAAATTTTAAGGACTTTTCAGTCTTTCCATTTCAGATGATCTCTGATGTTTATTCTTGGTGGTCCCTCTTTTGTGAAAATCTCTCCTCGTGGGTTTCTATGCTGCTGCACCAGGCTTTGCTCCCAGTTTTCTGCTTCATTTCCTATTTCTGGTATTAAATGCCCACATACCCCAGGGTCTGTCCTTGGCCCTTTTCCTTTTTACTGTTCACCCTCTTCCTGAGTAACCTTTTTCACTCTCATGGTCTCAGCTTTGGCTGCTGCCTTCCAAAAAAGCATGTTAACTTTCAGCTCCTCCTATGTTCCAGGCACTATTCTAGAAGATGGGACTGAAACAGCAAAACAAAGTGCCCGTTCTCCTGAATCTTACCAAAGACAAGCAAAACCAGACAAATATGTAACATTAAGTAATGATCATCGCTCTTGAGAAAAATAAACCAGGGTAAGGGAGTGAAAAGGGGCTGCTGTATTTAGGAAACACTTTTGTTTAACCTCTAGGACAGTGGTTCTCGAGGTGTGATTCCAGAGCACCAGCAGCAGAACCTGAGAACTTATGAGCTGTGCCGATTCTCGGGCCCCAGCCCTGAGATCCTGCGGAATCAGAAAGGGTCGCGAGGCAGGGGTGGAGAGTCCAGCAACGTATTAAAAAGACCTCCAGGTGATTCTGACGCGTGCTTAAGCGAGAACCGCCACTGTAAAGCAGTCTCCCACCTCACATACCATGGACACATGACAGATGTGAAGCCTAATACTGATTTTCCCGCCCCACCGGGGCAGCTTCAGGGCCGGGGGAAGAGCAGGTGCCGGGAGCCCACCACCCCAAAGTAGCCTCCACCCTGCCTTTTCTGAGGCAACCAAGCAGGGACCCCAGGTATTAACGTAAGGGTCATTCAACACTCACTGCTAGGCTTGAGGAGCTGGGCGCAGAACGACCTACTGCTTCAGGGCCGCCTCTGCGGCTGCGGACGAAGGTCCCCCCTACAGGGACGCAAAACAGCCTGCGCCGCGGAAAAGAAGGCCCGGGCAGGGGGCGTGGCTCCTACTGGGCCCTGCCCCTTCGCCCCACAGTTCCGGCAGCTTCCACTCTAGTTGTGCTTTCCGCTCCTCAGAGGCTCCTCAGAGTTTCATTTTTGATAGATTCCATACGACAAAGTCTGACTGGATTTGAAATCCACTTGCATCATCACGAGGAATGTCAGAATTACATTTGTTGATTAAAGAAAAAATATATGATTCTTTAACTTGCATAAATTTTCAAGTGTTTGCAAAAATAGCTTTAAAAACTTTTGAAGCATTTCACAATGTATTTTGAATTATTGCATTGTCCACCTTAAATAGATATAATATTTGTCAATTACTCCTCAAGGTTGGAAAATAAAAACTTTAAATTGTGTGAACACGGGATGCCTGGGTGGCTCTGTTGGTCAAGCGGCGGATTCTTGGTTTTGGCTCAGGTCTTGAGTTCATGGATCATGCGATGAAGGCTACCACCTCAAACTCCGAGCTCAGCAGGGAGCCCGCCAAAAGAGTCTCTCCCTCTGCTCCTCCCCCACGCATGGGGAGCATAAGCTCGCTCTTTCCACACCCTCAAATAAATCTTTTTTAAAAAATTGCACGAACACATTTCTCACTAATGGTAACAAAAGTTTTAAAAGCTAATTTAAAAGTTTTGATTAGAAATTTTATGTGAGGGGCGCCTGGGTGGCTCAGTGGGTTAAGACGCTGCCTTCGGCTCAGGTCATGATCTCAGGGTCCTGGGATCGAGTCCCTCATCGGGCTCTCTGCTGGGCAGGGAGCCTGCTTCCTCCTCTCTCTCTCTCTGCCTGCCTCTCTGCCTACTTGTGATCTCTCTCTGTCAAATAAATAAATAAAATCTTTATTTTATGTGACTATTTCAAACAATTTATATTTGTGAAAGCAAGCTCCTGCTTCTGTTTTCTCATTTAATGTGTACTTGGGGGCAGGGTGCTCCTGGATGGCTCAGTCAGTTGGACATCTGCCTTCAGCTCAGGTCATGGTCCCAGAGTCCCAGGATTGAGCTCCATGTCCAACTCCCTGCTTGGTGGAGTGTCTGCTTCTCCCTCTGCCCCTCATCCTGCTCTTGGGCTCTCTCTCTCTCTTTCAAATAAATAAAAAATTTTAAATAATTAAATAAAGTGTACTTTGGGGCACCTGGGTGGTTCAGTTGATTAGACAATGAACTCTTGGTTTCTACTCAGGTCATGATCTCACCGTTTTGAGATCGAACACTGCATCCAGCTCTGTGCTCTGAAGGGAGTCTGTTTGAGACTCTCTTTCCCTCTCCCTCTGCCCCTTCCCCTCTACTCTCTAAAAATCAATAAACCTTTTTAAAAAAGTACACTTGGGACACCTGGGTGGTTCAGTTGGTTGACCATCTGACTCCTGACTTTGGCTCAGGTTATGATCTCAGAGTCCTGAAATGGATCCCCTTGTGTCCCCTCAGTTGGACATCAGCCCCACTCACCCAATCACTTTGACCAGACAATATTAAGAGTCATCACATTTTCATCAAAACATAACTCATATCCCCCTCTCACCTGGATTATTGGGTCTCTTACCTCCATCCTCTGCCCATTTCAATTCACCTTCAATCTTGTCTACAAACTCACTTTTCAAAATTGCCAATCTGACCATATTACACTTTGCTTATAAAGCTTTGATAGCTTCTTTTGCTATAAGATAAAATCCAAATTTTCTCCTATGGTGTTAAAGGCTTTTCATTTCTTGGGCCGCCTATGTCTCTGGTCTCCTCCTTTGCCAATTCATCAACAACTGGACATATATGAAGTTCTACCTTCTGTACAGCCTTCTCCAGTGGAAAGTTCAGTTCTTGAAACCCACCTGAGGATCCACATGCCCATCTCCGGATATGGCTCAAACTGGGTCCCTTCTGATTCCACCCAAACAGAATTACTCCCTCCTCTGTGTCCTCATGGTACCATATAGATCAGAAGTACTCTACCAGAAGCAATTTTGTCCCTATTGGATACTTAGCAATGTCTGGAGACATTTTTGGTCATTGAAACTGAGAGTTTCACTTAGTCACACCTGACTGCACATTTGTATCTCCCTGTTACACTATAAATTCCTCAAGGGCAGATACCTTATCTTACCTTTACATCCTCAGAGGTGAGCAGGGCTAAATACACAGTAGATGCTCACTAAGTTTCTGTGAAGTGAATTAATGAGAGAAAAGTCAAGTCAGTCTTATCTCACCACTGTGGCTAACAAGCTGACAACAGCAGCTTCTTCCTCCAGGAGAAGAAGGTGAGAACACATATGTGCAAAATCAGTATAATAAAGGGAAGTGGGTCTGGCAGAGATACCTACAGTTTTGACCAACTACTTGGCCCATAGAGGTCAAAATAGCCACCTTTCTCACGCCTTCTATCTCCTCACCACCTCTTTCATTAACCCACATGGTTACCAAATTCTCTTTTGATTCTCTACCTAAGAAATAGCTCCCTGGCCATTGCCATCCCCAAAGCCCATGGCCAGCTTCCGTAAGCACCACTCTTCTGTGCCATCTTCCTTGGCCTCTCTGCCATCTACAAGTTGAGAAAGTCAAATTAAGTCCCTGTAGTTTCTTCCAGCTGTAAAATGATAAGATTTGCAATTTTATCTAGTGACAATGAATTCCAGATTTTCGGTCAAATAATTCATGTCAATACTCCTTCCATTTACCTATATGGATATAAAATTTCAAAACACTCAACAGAAATAATTATAATTTAGAAAGCATTGAAACCATCCATGGCCTTTTGTCTTGGAAACAAACTCAAAAGTCAACAACTGTAATTGGTCTTCCCTTCCCAGTAACCTCCTCACAGATGCCAGTCTCATAACAAATCCAAATAAGGAGGAAAGTATTAAGAGTACAAAAATGTGTACATATACTTTCAACAAAGGGCTGAGAATACTTTCAATTAAAAAGGAATCTAAAAAGAAAACAGCAACATCATTGTAAGTACAGCCAGCTAGGGACTCATTCTGCTACCTCAGCATTCCACAACCCCTCCACCTTTCAGAAATGCTGGATTGACCTCTTTTCCATGGAATGTCACACTTTTTTTCAGATATCATCATTGCCATCCATAACCCCGACAGCCTTGTGTTATAAGCAGGTGCTTGCATTACTGTTATGCGTGGATATAGAAAATGAAGTACAGATTATGTAACTTATCCATATCCCACAGCAAAGGAGATTGAGAAGAAGCACCCAATATGCACTCTAATGTCAAGTTAGACTTTTTTCTCATCAGTTTTTCTGCAAAAAATTGCAAGAAATCCCTCTATCTTATTGGCAGACACAGTTCAGTTTTGAGATTATCATCTGGCCAATTCTTAGAGTAAAAATTGAGGTGCAAGTTTATTTTAGGAATGTACAGCTACAACCCTGGATCAAATTAATTCGCAAGTGAATCAAAGGCTGAGAAAAAATTAATAAATGCTACAATCAGTTTCATGCTTCTCTGAACAGGGAATCTTTAAAGGATGATAAACTATGTTTAATTGCAATAGCTCATTTGATGAGTAAGTAAGTAATCACAATACTTTTCCCTCTGCGGGCCAAACGCAGCTTCTGAATTTTTCTCAATGTCATGCTCTAGGCAGGAACTATTAATTGAGACAGGAGCTCAAAGGAAACATTTGCCTCCCTTACATCATGCACACAATAATCAGGTTTGGAGAGTAAAAACAAATCTATTTAAATTACTCTATTACCAATCTTATAATTATTCTATCCCCAGTGGCCTAACTTGGAATAGATGGAAGAAAGAAGTGCAATGGTTTTTTCAGAGTCACATAAGTTACTTCGGTCCTCTTTCTTTAATAAGGTTTTTTAGAGGAACACCTGTGTGAACTCAGTAAATCTTGAAAAATACAAATAAATGAACCTTATTTCTGCCATCCTGATCTGAGCTTGGAACAGACTCATAAATCTTGAATTTGAAGGGTTACCCATTCAGTGAGAGACAAGTGGTTAACAGACGGTAAAGGGTAAATAAATGTATTTCATGTTTCAAGCTCCTCAGAAGCAAGTGGGGCAGCTCCCCCAGTTCGCTGCTGGATGGAGAGTGGCCAACCAACCTTGACAAAGTCCAAGTCAGGCCTTCATCAAGCAGACAGGCGAACAAGGAATAGCCAAGAGCAAAAGCATCCCCTTCCTAAAAACAAAAGTTAGAGCAGATCCCTTCCCTTCTACGATTCTTCAAGAAGCATGACATCAGCAACAGGCTTAAACATTAGTAAGCACAATCGTAAGCTAATAAAAATAAATATAAATGCAAGTAAAAGAGTGTGTGCATGTGAAAGAGAGGAAAGGGGCCTAGAAGAGTTTTCCCACACACCCCCCCCCCAACAACCTTTGAAATGTAAATGCTGTCGCCCAACCGACAGCGCTGGTAAAGCAAAGAGTAGGGCCAGGATATAAAGCAGGGGGTGGGAGGTTGGGGGAACCAGGTGGTGGGTATTAGAGAGGGCACGGATTCTATGGAGCACTGGGTGTGGTGCAAAAATAATGAATACTGTTACGCTGAAAAAAAAAATTTTTTTAATAAATAAACAAAAAGAAAAAAAAAAAAGTGAGGCGGAGGGGAAAGGCGCCCTCGGCAAGCCTCCGGGAGGGCGAGGGGGGCGCTTGGGGAGAAGTTTCTAACGTTTCCTTAAAGACCTAATTCGGCGACCTATTCTCTCCCCTCCAGCTGCCTGGCGCTGCACGAGGACCACATCCCCTAGTCCCTCCAGTGTCCACGAACTCCGCGCGGAGCCCCCCGCCCCTTCGGCGGTTTGCGGGCCTCGGGGGTGGCTCAGACCATTGAACCTGCTGGACGGCTCAGATCGCCGTCTGTAGAAACCCGCGTTCAAACACCACGAAGCGGCACACCGCCTTCACGCAAACGGGTCGCGGGAGATCCCCGGAGACCCGGGGACTGGTAGGACCCGCGGTCCTGCCTCCCGGCGAGCAGAGCCCCCGCCCGGTCCCGCCCCGGGCCCCGCGCCCCGCGCCCCGCCCCACGCCCCGCCCGCGGTCATTACCTTCCCCGGTAGTGCCTGAGGGTCACTCCGCCCCGACAGCGCTCCCGGGCTGGCTCCCAGCGATGGAGAGCAGGGCTCGGAGCTCCTCCAGAGAGGCCTACGGGAGAAGCGGCAGGCCCCCCGACAAGGAGAACAAGAGGGCGAGGGCCGAGAGGGGCGGTGGAAGCCGTGGGCGCCGGAACGCCGGGCGCGAGCGGCCGGGGAGCCGGGGGGAATCCCCCGCGCCCGCAGCCACCGTGGTGGACGTGGATGAGGTCCGGGGCTCCGGTGAGGAGGGCACCGAGGTGGTGGCGCTGCTGGAGAGCGAGCGGCCCGAGGAAGGTATAGCAGGTCCGAGATGCGGGAAATGGGGTGGCCTTTCCGCGTGGTACCCAAGGGACAGCAGGTCGAGGGGAACGAGTCACGGCGCTGGGAGCCACCGAGGCCAGAGCAGCCTGCTGGACCTGCTCAGATTCCCAGAAAATGAAAGGCCTGAGTTAGGACCCGCCATCCTCCTTCCCAGTGATGGGGACCCAAATACATCAGAAGAAATACAGATGACATCAACAAAATACTGTTGGTCTCAGAGGCTAGCCTTGGATGATGGGTGGGAGGGAGAGTAGTCCAGGTGATGAAGTTCCAGAATCTAAGTCAGGTTCGGTGGGGTGAGGTTGGGAGCTGACGACTAAAGAAAGAATTCTTAAGACATCTTTGGTGCAAAATGGTGGTTTATTAAAGCACAGGGACAGGACCCGTGGGCAGGAAGAGCTGCTGCGCCCGGCATGTGAGGAGTGGCTGGTTATATACACAGGAGTTGGTAGGTGAGGACAAAGGGTTGTTCAGAAGGGCTATTGGGGTAAAGAAGACTGTCAGGATATTGAAGGCCTGGTTACTATCAAGCCAAGGCCACTTTCCCTCTAATGAGGCACTAACATAAAGACAATTGGGAGTCTCCTGGTGGAATGTTACATTCCTGCTATCAAACGTCCTTGTTAGTGAGATTTAGGTTTTAAAAGAAATTTAACTTTATTTACTTTTCCTTCTACCTCCATCTCCTTTGGTTTTTTATGGAGGGGAGGGTGACGTTAGGGCTTGAGGAACTGAGTTATGTATCTTTGGAAATTGGGCTATTGATAAGGTAACTTCTTTGTTGTAAATCTCAAGGACATTTGTAAACCAAGAGAGACTCCTGCCTTGCAGGACTGTGATCTCTGCAAGATAACCATGTGTTCTTCTTTTAGGGCAGTCAGGGGTGCCTGTGGAATGTCACACATATTACCAAGGGGAGTGGGTGGAGAGGGGGTGCAAGGCGCCAGCCCCTGCTCCGTTCTCAGCCAGCCTCCTACTCCCTCATCACAGGTTGGGGACCAACGAGCACTTCTGGCAAAGGAATCTTGCAGGGGTTGTTGTGGCCAAGGAAGAGTGTATGGGCACCTAATCTAAGTGCAGACATTCAAGAACTGGTGGTTCTGGGCGAATAAGCAGCTTATTCCCGCCCCCCCCCCCCCCCCCGCGCCCCCCTCATCCCCATCCCTCCGTCTTACCTAAAAGTACTTTAACCTTTCTTCGGGGTGATCATTTGGCAGCGGAGCCAAGTGGAGAAGAGCTAGACCTGAATTTAAACCTCAGCTAGCTAGCCATGGGATCAGAGGTGCGGCCTTCACCAGCTATGCCAGGGGGATAACAACTGTACCTACCTGGGAGGGCAGGTGTGAGGATAAAAGGAGATGTGGCACTCAAAGCACGTTGCACAGAGCTGGGAGTAAAGAACAGACCCAATTTGAACAGAATCCTTGCAAGCTAAAATAGAGGAAGGTTAGACCAAAGGAAGGACTCACGGGGGAAAAGATGTCTTTTTGGCTTCTGTGGGTGGAGCAACTCTTAGATACAAATTTATCTACTCCCAATCCTTTTTAGAGTAAATGGAAGAAAAAAAATGCCTTACACCTTTAGTGTAGAATGGCAGAGGTCTAACGGAAAGCCGGTAAGGAAGCGTGTGTTATTTTGCTTTCTGCGGGCTATGAAATTTTAACATCATTTCCTAGTTACCAGCAATGCAGTATATGTGGGAGCATTGAAAGGTATGATTTGACAAAGATTCGTGCAGTTGGTGCAGTTTATATGGATCATCTTAATGCTGTTTGGCCCAACTGATGCCTTTTCATCTGTCAGAGACTTCGGGTCTTTAAAGGTTTGTTAGGTTCAATACTGCAGTATTGCTGAGGTGAGCTGTCTTGTAGGTATCGTGCTTCAGACCACATCGGTTGGGGTAAACAAGGAACGGAGCCCCCCTTTAATATCTTCCAGGCACACACTCGGTGTTTTACTGAGTATTATTATTGTTTCCACATGGCTGATAGGGAAACTTGCAGGGAAATTAAGTGCCTTGCCAAAGACCTACAGCTGGAAGCGGGGGGGGGGGGGGGGGGGGGGGGGGGGGGGGGGGTGGGGGGGGGGGGGGGGGGGGGGGGGGGGGGGGGGGGGGGGGGGGGGGGGGGGGGGGGGGGGGGGGGGGGGGGGGGGGGAGTTCCAGAGCCCGCCCCTCCTTGCAATGGTGCTGCCCCTGCTTCCTCCTCAGAGTCCATAGCACCGCTACCAGCTGTGTGGCCCTCAGGCAAGGAATTTGCGGACCTTCCTCAGTCTCTCCAGCTATAAAGTGACTGGAGCGCAAGACCCTAAGCAATAGACGCGAAGTCCCATTGAGGATGAGGTGGCCTTGCTGAGCCCTTGTCTGGGAAGTTTCTGTGGCTTCCAAGGGTCCTGGGAGGGAGAGGAGCAACAGCCCCTCCTCCTGCTCACCTAGCACCATGCTCCATCAGCCAGGCTCCTTAAGACTTAAGACTTGGGAGAAATGGGGGCACCTGGGTGGCTCAGTGTGTGAAGCCTCTGCCTTAGCCTCGGGTCATGATCCCAGGGTCCTGCGGATCCAACCCTGCCATCAGGCCTCTCTGCTTAGCAGGGAGCCTGCTCCCCCCCCCACCCTGCCTGCCTTTCTGCCTACTTGTGATCTCTGTCAAATAAATAAAGTCTTTAAAAAAAAAAAAAATAGGGAGAGATGAAAGAGCTTCACCTTACCAAAATGTTGGAGCTTCTTAGACTATGGCCTATCTAAGACTCTCTCCTCCTTAACATTTAATATTTCCTATTCACTTAAACCAAACAAACTGACTATTCAAGGAACTCATTCCAAGAGAACAATACTTTGTGAGTAAAGCTATAAGTTAGATTTGGGGTATTAAATATCAGTTTTTTTGTTCACATCTCTACTCCTCTGTGAAGGCATTTTGAGGATTTTCTTCCCTTATAAAATGCTATTTTGTCGTAGGTGTATTTATTTCTTTTACTTGCCAAGGTCACCACTGGCAATTGAAATATGTTTATAAAACTAATTAAACATGGTAATACCACCCTTATTGTCCTTAAGGAAGAATATTGTAAAAAAACCAACATGATTTTGATAAAGCAGCATTTCCAAAATAGATTGTGTGAGAAATAAATATTATGGGACATGAATTTCCTTGGAGAAAAACACTGCCTGGTCAAATGTTTGGGAATCTTAGGGTTAAACAAAGCTAAGAATGCTTCTTTACTGCAGGGATTCTCCTACCTCAATATGCATATGAACAGGGGAGCTCTAGAAGTAGGACAGGGGAACACAGGATTTCCTAAACTTGTTTGGAGAGGGAACTCTTGTGGAGCCCGCTGAGCTATTCGTGTTTGGAATGAGACACACTTTTTAGGAACTACCATACTTCAGCGTTTAGTGCTGATGTTAATTTTGGGCTGATGCTTGTGTAGCAAGTGATTGATTTGTTGATGACCTTTCCAATTATTTTCTAGTCACAGAAATCAAATATTCAAGGCTACCAACTAGTTCTCCTCTCCCCCCCCCCCCATTCCTTGAAATAGGCAACTTCTGGTCATCCTGATGTTTTTAAAACTCAGAAAACAGCATCCCTTTGGCCAGCTTCCCAGACCTG
The DNA here is from genome assembly GCF_009829155.1 of Mustela erminea. Classification (NCBI taxonomy): domain Eukaryota; kingdom Metazoa; phylum Chordata; class Mammalia; order Carnivora; family Mustelidae; genus Mustela; species Mustela erminea. Next base: position 23,253,851 of record NC_045630.1, read on the forward strand.
GAGATTAAAATTCTTGAGGTTTCCATAACTTATACATTTAAAATAATTTTTCTCTATCTACTTTTCTTTCATCCTTACAAGTCAACAAATTTTATCGAGCACCTATATTGGGGTCAGGCACTATTCTAGGCCCATTGGGGATACAACGTAAATAACCCAGGAGGCTTGTGTTCTTGAGATTAGCTTTTCTGAAACATTTTCCTTATTATTCAGCAATCTGGAGTTCTGCAGTCCAGTACCATCATTACTTTAATTTATAGATGCTACAAAGGCTGATATTACCCCCTAGGGATGAATTTTTCAAAGACTGTCTGGAGAGCCCACCCTAATCCAAAGAAGAGACTCTAATGGAGGAATTTGAGACATTTGGGGCAGGTAGTAGACGGGGAAGTCATTTCCAGGAAGATGAGTCTCGGCACCTATGTGGTTTGAAACACATAAGAATTAATACTTGATACCCAATAAGTACACTTAAGTGATTTTTATGTAAATATGAAATTTCCTATTTAATATCAATGCTATAAAAACCTATCTCATGAGAGAGTTATGAGATAGTTATTATGAGCTAGTTAACATCCCACCATATAGATGGGGAGAACAGGTTTTGGGTTTTGTTTTGGTTTTTTTTTTTTTTTGGTATAAGATTTTATTTATTTATTTGAGAGACAAAGTGAGTGAGAGAAAGAAGAGAGAGCACACAAAATCAGGGGCAGAGGGAGACAGATAAGCAGACTCCCACTCCTGAGCAAGGAGCCTGATGTAGAGCTTGATCCCAGGACCCAGGGATCATGACTTGAGCCGAAGGCGGACATTTAACCAACTGAGCCACCCAGGGCACCCCAGCGAAACAGGTTTGAAGAGGTCCATGTGCTTTGCTTAAGTTCACTGCGACAGAAAATGGTGGAGCCAGAACTCGATCCAGACCTTCTGCCGAGATTCTGTGCTTTTTCCAGGTACCCCACTATGGCCTTTCCAGAAGTCTGTTCCACTTTCCACAGCCCCACAGAGCCCTGCCCAGACAATGTCCCATCATGTGAACTGACCACTGATATCCAGCTCCCTCTAAATTTCTAGCAAATTCTACACATTGCTCTGACCCTCCTACCAAGAATTGGAAGAACAAGTACTGGTCAGTGAATATGGTAACATTTCCAGTGTAAGTATTCTTTTCCCTTTTGTTTTGTTTTGTTTTGTTTTAGGTACCAAGTCCTTCAGGTTTAGGGGTCTGTGAATGGCTCCTTGTCCTCACATCCCTGCTCTTCATCATCGTGACCTTCCCTTTTTCGATCTGGTTCTGCATAAAGGTAAGATTCCATGAGAGCCCAGAAAGGAATTTCTTGGTGCCTCTCACTGACCCCAGGTCCAGTCCTCTGTGACTTGGTACGTGCTGTCTGCTCTGCATGGAATGGCCTCACCCCCACTCCTCTGGGAGTCATTGGGAGTCATTGGGAGTCATTGGGAGGCATTGTCTGTGAAAGATTAAGGAAGAGAGAGTAAGGGTAGGCAGAGAGAGCCATCAGACAATGATGCAGGTGTGACACCTGCGCTATGAGAAGTGAAGGAAGGATGGGACAGAAAGAGCCTCAGACTGGGGGTGTAGTGTTGGCCAGCCTGAGCGGGAACCTCCAGAGCAAAGTCTGCTTCAAAGAGGAGTTCCGTGATGGGCAGAAATGGCCAGGCCCGAGTACCCCTGCCATTGCTGTCATTGGCGGAGCTGCCGGGGAAGATCAAGTCCTTGACTGGAAGGCTACAGGAGCCTGCTGGGACCGTTGCTGATGGCACTTCTCATGCACGCCCCTCCCCTTCTACCCTCCTCCTCTTCTTCCTCTGCCCCCAGCGCCCATCCCACCGCCCAGCCATCCTTCTTCACAGAAGGGTATTGGATTTTGTCCAGTGCCTTTTCTGCATCCATTGAGATAATCACGTGCTATTTGCCCTTTGTTCTATTGAGATGGTGTATCACATTCATTGAATTTTGGATGTTAAACCAACTGTGTGTTCCTAGTTATAGAATCCCACTTGGTTATGGTGTCTAATCCTCTTTTTATGTTCCCAAGGTTCAGGCAGCTGGTAGTTTGTGGAGGGTTTTACATCTTTATTCATAAGAGGTATTGGTCTGTAGTTTCCTTGTGATGTCGATCTCTTGTTTTGGCATCAGGAAATACTGGTCTCAGAGAAGCGGTTGGACAGATTTCTCTGTTCTTCTCTTTCTGAATTTGTGAAGAACTGGTATTACTTGCTTGTTAAATGTTTGGCACAATTCATCAGTGAAACCATCTAGTCTTGGACTTTTCTCTGTGGGGAAATTTCAAAACTGCTAATCAGTCTTTTACTTCTGGGTCTTTTCAGTTTGTTTTTTTCTCAGGTCAGTTTAGTACTTGCATCTATACTGGGATTTGTCCATTTCACCTAAGTTATATCTAATATGAGGCATATAGATGTTCATAGTATTTTCTTTTATTATCTTTTTTTAAATTTTCCCCCTGTAAGGAGTACAGAGTACTCAGAGTAGTGATGTTCCTGTAATTCCTTTTTTCATTCCTGATTTTGGAAATCTGAGTCTTCTTTTTTTCTCCCTGGTCCAGTTAACTAAATATTTGTCAATTTTGTTGATCTTTTCAAAGAACCAACTTTTGGTTGATTTTTCTATTGTTTTTCTATTTTCTATTTCATTTATTTCCACTTTAATCTTCATTAATTTCTTCTTTCTGTTTGCTTTAGAGTTAGTTTGCTCTTCTATTTCCAGCATCTTACGGTAGACAACTGGGGTTTTATTTTTTATCTTTTATCATAGGCATCTATACTATAAATTTTCCTCTTAAGCACTGCTTTAGTTGCATCCCTCATGTTTTGGTATCTAAGTTTTTGTTTTCATTTAACTCAAACTATTTTCTAATTTCTCTTTTGATTTCTTCTTTGATCCATTGGTTATTTTATTTTTAAGATTTATTTTAAATAAGATTTATTTTATTATATTTATTTTTATTTTATTTATTTATATATATTATATATTATTATATTTATTATATTTATCTTTATTTTATATATTTGTTTATTATATTTATTTTAAATAAGATTTATTTTTAAGATTTATTTAATTTAAAGATTTTATTTATTTATTTGACAGAGATCACAAGTAGGCAGAGAGGCAGGCAGAGAGAGAGAGAGAGAGGAGGAAGCAGGCTCCCTGCTGAGCGGAGAGCCCGATGTGGGGCTTGATCCCAGGACCCTGGGATCATGACCTGAGCTGAAGGCAAAGGCTTTAACCCACTGAGCCACCCAGGCACCCCAACCCATTTGTTATTTTAAAGTGTGTCATTCAGTTTTTATGTGAATTCCCTAAATTTCCTTGTTAGTAATTTCCAATTTCATTCCATTGTAATCAGATAACATACTTTGTGTAATTTCAGTAGCTTTAAATTTATTGAGGTTTGTTTTATGGCTAACGTTTGATCTATCCTACAGATGTTTCATGTGTTCTTTTTACCTTTTTTTGAAATTTTTACTTATATATTTGAGAGAGTGAGAGTGTGAGAGAGAAGACACCAGAGGGGTGAGAGTCAGAGGGAGAAGCAGACTCCCCACTGAGTTGGGAGCTCAATACAGGGCTCAATCCTGGTACTCTGGTATCATAACCTGAGTTGAAGGTAGACGCTTAATCGACCAAGCACAGAGACAGCCTAATGTTTCATGTGCTCTTGAGAAGAAAGTGTATTTTGCTGTTGTTGGGTGTTGTGTGGAGATATCTGTTAGGTCTAGTTTGTGTATAGTGTTATTCAAATCTTATTTCCTTGTTTATCTTCTGCCTAGTTGTTCTCTCCATGATTGAAAGTGGAATATTAAATTTTCCAATTATTATTGTGTGCTTGAATTGTCTGTTTCTCCCTTAGTTCTTTTGATTTTTGATTCTTATATTTTAGATCTCTATTTTTAGGTACATATATGTTTATCATTGTTATACTTTCCCAACACACTGACCCTTTTATTGTTATACAGTGTTCCTCTTTATCACTAGCACATTTTGTGTGTTTGTTTTCAATTCCATTTTGTCTTGGGTGCCTGGGTGACTCAGTGGGTTAAGCACACGACCCTTGATTTTGGCTCAGGTCACATCTCAGGGTCCTGGGATCAAGCCCAGATTGGGCTGTGTGCTCAGCAGGGAGCCTGCTTAAGGATTCTCTCTCCCTCTCCTCCTCGGCCCCTGCCTGTACATGCACATGTGCACACGCTCTCCCTCTCTAAAATAATTAAATAAACCTTTGGGGTGGGGGAATGGGAACCTTAAAAGTCAATTAGGTATAGGATACAAAAGCAGAATGATGTGTAACATTTGAGCAAGATCTCAAAGAAATAAGTCTCCTCTGCATCTCTAGGAAGAATTTGTTTCTTCCAGTAAAGGCAGAAAAGAAACAAGTAATGCCAGGGGACCAGGAAATCAGAGATGCCGGGGGCCTGCTCTAGGAGACAAATCTAGGTAGGCATTCCTTCTCATTCATTGTTTCAACAAGAAAGGCAGGATTCAGGTACAGGACTTGTAAACCTCAGAAAGATCAACAAGCCATGTCGCGGAGCTCTTCCCTTAGGAATCACACTTCAGAATGTGTTACTTTTTGTCTCTTTACTGCATTTTCATATTTGACTAATTATTATTCAGTGGAGCTTTCCAAAGTGGAGGAAGGATGAAGAAGGAAAGCATGTCTACAGTCACAAATAATTCATTTGTTCATTCAACAAGAGTTCACAGGTGGGGCACATATACAAATCAACAGACCAAATAAACTAATGATAAGCAAACAGTATAACCCAGATTTTGATACTGGGCCAGAAAAAATGAAGTTTATTTTTGAAGTAGTATGTGTTAATTTCCCTGTTTCTCTTCTAACATACAGATATTTCTACACAAAGAGAATCTTCCTTTGTGTCATTTAAAAAATGCTACACAATTTTCATTTTTCTAGACACTATCCCATGGCAATTGGCAAATTGAGATTCTAGTTGAATCATTTGTGAATCAACCTCAGAAGAAATTGCAGTTTGAAACAATTATCACAAGAGGTATTTAAAATACACTCCCTCTTTCCATTAAATAGCAAATGTGGGATCATTATAAAGCTAATAATGGAGAAGTTACAGCAAACTACAAGATTAAACACACTGTGAGTTTCTTGATTTCTGTATGTTGGACATCGTAGAAGCATTATTTTTTAGATCATCATGACTCTTTAATCAAAATTCTGTCATGGGCTCAAAAATTAACAGGGCCAATATACTTGCACTGGTTTCTGAAGTTCTCCTTTAACTAAGTGTACATTCTGGAAATGTAAATGTTAATAGAAAATTTTTTCTTAGTTCAAAACTAGTTTTCTGATATCTAGGATCATTCTCATGTGCCAAGGCCTTTTGAAGACTTTTTCTTTCTTGGAGTGTTTCCAAAGTATTATTTTTCCTTTAGGTTGCACAGGAGTATGAGAGAGTATTAATAGTTCCGACTGGGACACCTGCTTCCTGGAAGAGCCAAAGGCCCCTGGTAGAAAACACCCTTCTACCCCTGCCATAGACTTGCCAGTTTCTTCAGTCCGTGCATATTTGTAATATGGACCTCAGATTATATAAATCACCTGGGTTTGTGATATCTGCATTGATTAATCTGTTACTTGTAACACAGATTATGAAAGAGTCTTCAGAGAGCATTACTATCCTGTCAAAATGGCCAAGAGAGAGGATGGGCATAGAGAGTCAAGTGCCCAGGGGGGCTGGGCTGGCTGGAGTAGCAGTAGCCTAAGACCCATTGGCTAGGCACTGTTTTGGAGCAGAACATGTTTTTGGGTTAGAGTGCTGTGAGCTAGTTCAGAATCTGTTTGGGGGGTGGGGGGGTGGCGGTCAGAACAAACCAGAGATAGGCAAAGTCCAGCATCTGAGTGACAAATTGGCCTTCAGTTCATGGAATTTAGAAAACATAGACTGAGCACTTCCTGTGGTTTAGACAATGTCTAACTGCCCAGGAGGCAAAGATGGATACATGAGACGTGGTTTCTGATCTCTAGGACCTTAAAGTCTAGCAGAGATGTCCAGAGATCCAAGCACAGACAGAAGTATAGTTAGTCCACAAAGTCTAGTAGTTGGGGTTTGCAGATCCCCGCCAGCCAGAAAGGCATGGGAAGGAGTGACGTCCCAGGTGCATATATTAGAAAGCATCCAAGAGCCAAGCCAGCTCTATAGAAACAAGTAGAGAATAGAGACTAGACTAGACTAGAAGACACAAATCCGAGTTTGACAATGCAGAACAAGCAGATGGATCCACACAAAAGTAGAACCAGAGCCTGTGGTCTAGGACAGGGAGCATTTGTTCTGGTTCTAGTTTTCAGCATCCTTCTTTACTGCAACTAGAAAGGGCTAGTAGCTAGTCTGCTCCTCTGAGAGGTCCTGGGCTCCGGAGTTTGCCAGCTCTAAAGTCGTTCATAATGGTACATGCATGGATTCAAAAATAATTTTACAGAGCCCCTTAAAGGCACTAAGACTAATAGATGTTCATAAGACATTCTTGTTAGAGAGTTAAATTTAGTGAAGAAGATAGACATGTTACTCAAGATCTGGAGGGGTCTTCACCATAACCAAGGAGACCATACAGCCCATTTTGCTAGGGTTAATCCCTGTTTATATCTGTTATCCTCGAGTAAGTTGTAACAATGCTCTCCTTTCACCCTCAAAAGTGTCTTAGATTAAACAAAAAATTACATGGTAACTTAGCAACCACAAACTCAATATAGGGGTAGAGAGGGATTACCCAATCGGTCTGTAGTTGGAGGCTAAAAAAAGCAATGCAATATGCAACCTGACCTCAAAGAGGTAAAGCCCAAACAATCTCCATACTAACCATTCACCTGTCAATCTCCCCGCCCCCCTCTTCTAGGCCTTTTCTTCTTTTTGCCCTGCCTGGATACCTATCACAAGGTTGACCTTCGTCTCCAAACTTTGGAGATACCCTTTCATGAGGTAAGTCAAATGATGGATTTTGCTTTCTCTCTACGTTTCATATGGCTGAGCTACCAATTCTGGTCCAAGGCAAAATGACTATTTAAGCTCAAAAGTAGAAAAGTGGAGATATGGGCTATATCAATATTAAAAACTCCTGTGTATCAAAGGACACGATCAAATGAATGAACAGGTAACCTATGGGGGTGGAAGAAAATATTTGCAAATAATGCTTCTGATAAGGTTTAATACCCAGAATATATAAAGAAATCTTACAAATCTACAAGAAAGCAAACAACTCACTTAAAAATGGGCAAAGGACTTTGTGATGGTTAATTTTATGGGTCAGCTTGGCTAAGCTAAGTTCCCCTTTTATCGGAGTCTATCTTTTCAAATCTTTCTATGTATGTGGCTGTATTTACAGACAGGTTACATATACTATCTTATAACATGCCTTTTTCCACTCAACACTCCATTATCCAACTCATGTTTTCAAGCTATGTTTCTATCCCTTTGTCTTATTTTCTTCAATATTTTATTTTTAAGTAATATCTAGACCCAACGTGGGGCTTGAACTCACAACCCCAAGATCAAAAGTCTCATGCTCTTCCCACTGAGCTACCCAGGCGCCCTTTGTTTTTAAGATTTTTTATTTATTTATTTGACAGAGATCACAAGTAGGCAGAGAGGCAGGCAGAGAGAGAGAGGAGGAAGCAGGCTCCCTGCCAAGCAGAGAGACCGATGCGGGGCTCAATCCCAGGACCCTGGGATCATAACCAGAGCTGAAGGCAGAGGCTTTAACCCACTGAGCCACCCAGGTGCCCCCGCCCTTTGTTTTAAATGGTCACATAGCATTTCATTATATGGATGTACCACAATTCACAATTCCCTATTGTGAATATTAACATATTTTTAATTTTTCATTATAATAAACAACACTATGAATGACATCCTTGCAGCTAAATCCTTAAACTATGTCCTTGTTATAAGTGTCTAAAAATGGAAATACTGAGAAGGAGCAGCTTTTTAGGCTCTGGGTGTGTAGCAATCCGTCTGCTGCCTAGTATATACTCAGCAAACAACATATCAGAGCACTTGTTTCCTAGAACATGCTTTCCTTTTAGCAGCATTTTTTTTGGCATCAGGTTAAAACAATTATCTGAATGCTTTCATCTAAGAAAAATTATTCCTGATAATTTACATTATGTGGAAAACCCAAAAGACATCCACCCCAAAACTGCTAGAACTCACACAGGAATTCAGTAAAGCGTCAGGATATAAAATCAATACATAAAAATCATTGCATTTCTATACACTAGACAAAAGAAAGAGAAATTAAGGAGTCAATCCCATTTTCAATTGTACTCAAACCATAAGATACCTAGGAATAAATCTAACCAAAGAGGCAAAGAATCTGTACTCAGAATACTATAGAATATACACAAAAGATATTGAGGAAGACAAAAGAAATGGAAAAAACGTTCCATGCTCACAAATATTGTGAAAATGTCTATGCTACCTAAAGCAATCTACACATTTAATGCAATCCATATCAAAGTACCGTCAGCTTTTTTCGCAGAGCTGGAACAAATAATCCTAAAAGTTTATATGAACCGGAAAAAAGCCTGAATAGCCAGGGAGTGTTGAAAAAGAAAAGCAGAGGTGCCTGGGCAGCTCAGTCGTTTAGCTTCTGCCTTTGGGCTCAGGTTATGATCCCAGAGTCCTGGGATCAAGCCCCGTACCCAGTTCCCTGCTCAGCGGGAAGCCTCCTCCTCCCTCTCCCACTCCCCATGCTTGTTTTCCTTCTATCACTCTCTCTCTTTTTCTCTCTCTCTCTCTGTCAAATAAATAAATAAAATCTTGAAAAAAAGAAAAAGAAAAGAAAAGCTGGTGGCATCACAATTCTGGACTTCAAGCTCTATTACAAAACTGTAATCATCAAGACGGTATGACACTGGCAGAAAAAACAGACACACAGATCAATGGAACAGAATAGAGAACCCAGACATGGACCCTCAACTCTATGATCACTCATCTTCAACAAAAGCAAGAAAGAATGTCTGATGGAAAAAAGACAGTCCTCTTCAACAAATGGTGCTGGGGAAGATTGGGACAAACACATACAGAGAATAAAACTGAACCATTCCTTACACCACACACAAAAATAGACTCAAAATAGGTGAAAGACCTAATGTGAGATAGGGAATCTTTCAAAACCCTTAAGGAGAACACAGGCAGCAACCTCTTCGGCCTCAGCCACAGCAACTTCTTCCTAGAAAACATCACCAAAGGCAAAGGGAAGCCAGGGCAAAAAATGAACTATTAGGACTTCATCAAGATCAAAAGCTTTTGCACAGCAAAGAAAAAACTCAACAAAACCAAAGACAACTTACAGAATGGGAGAAGATAGTTGCAAATAATATATCAGATAAAGGGCTAGTATCCAAAGTCTATAAAGATCTTATCAGACTTAACAGCCAAAGAACAATAATCCAATCAAGAGATGGACAGAAGACATAGAACAGACATTGCTGCAAAGAAGACATCCAAATGGGCCAACAGACACTGAAAAAAGTGCTCCACGTCACTCGGCATCAGGGAAATACTAACCAAAATCACAGTGAGATACCATCTCAACCAGTCAAGAATGGCTAAAATGAACAAGTCAGGAAACGATAGGTGTTGGCAAAGGTTGTGGAGAAAGGGGAACCCTCCTACAGTGTTTGTGGGAATGCAAGCTGGTGCAGCCATTCTGGAAAACAGTATGGATGTTCCTCAAAAAAGTTGAAAAAAGAGCTACCCTATAATCCAGCAATTGCACTAACATGGGTATTACCCCGAAGATACAAATGTAGTGATTCAAAAGGGCACGTGTACCCGAATGTTCCACAATAGCCAAACTATGGAAAGAGCCCAGATGTCCAATGACAGATAAATGGATAAGGAAGATGTGATAAGTGTGTATATATATGTATATACATATATACACACACACACACACACATACACAATGCAGCCATCAAAAACTGAAATCTTGCCCTTTGCAATGACATGGATGGAACTAGAGGGGATTATGCTAAGTGAAATAAGTTAATCAGTGAAAGACAATCATCATATGATTTCATTCATATGTGGAATCTGAGAAAAAAACAAAGGAGCATAGAGGAAGGATGGGAAAAATAAAACAAGATGAAACCAGAGAGGGAGACAAAACCATAAGAGTCTCTTAATCATAGGAAACAAACTGAGAGTTGCTGGAGTGGAGAGTGGCTGGTTGATGGTCATTGGGGAGGGTATGTGCTGTGAATTGTGTAAGACTGATGATTCACAGACCTATACCCCTGAAGCAAATAATTATTAATAAAAATAAATAAAATTTTAAAACTATTTACAACAGGATCCTTTAAATAGTAAGTTGTTTAGTATATTTCATAAAAAACTCCATAATCTCCAAAAACACATCTATTTTGAATAAAGGGTGGGCCAAAGACTCTTTTTTTTTCCCCTGTAATCCCTACTGAGAAAAATTTCCCTTGAACACATTTAGCTTCACTATCCTCACCTGGGAAAAAGAGACCTAAAATAAGGTCAATTCTCCAAACTCTTTTTTTTCTGCCCAGGTTGTGACCAAAGACATGTTTTATAATGGAGATAGATGCCATCTGCTACTACCGAATGGGAAAATGCCTCTCTCCTCCTAAGCAGTCTTGCTCATGTGCCCAGAGCAGTTCAATTTCTTGTGCAGACCACCATGAAACGTCTCCTAGCACATCGATCCCTCACTGAAATTCTTCTAGAGAGGAAGAGCATTGCCAAGATATAAAGGTACTTCGATATGTTTGTCATTGAATATGTTGAAATACCTCCTTCTCTTTTATTCATCTCTTCCCTGGTCATTTATTGATGCACATGCAATGGAAGCATCTGGCAGGCATTCACTGTTGAAGGTGCCATCCTTCAAGGAGCTGACAGCAGAGTGAGAAGTTGAAAGTCATTGCCACTGGTTCTGCCCTTCATCCCACCTATGTGCACTTCCCCTTGGCCCCTCAGCCTCTCTTCCTGTTCATCACTCCTTCTAAAGGATGCAAGACAAGGTCCGGAGGCTGGACACCCAAGCTTGCCTTTGTTACACTGGATTATAATTTATGTATGTCCACATGTGTCTTCCCAGATTATGGACTCCACAATGGCAGGGGTCATATTTTATCCATCTCTTTGTTCATAGCACCCGGCACAGGGCTTGTCACACAGCAGTCAGTGTTCTCCAGATGAGTGAACAAATGAGCCAGCTGTTGTAGCCCCATCTCTTGCCATCTTCCTTCACACCCCCCCCACCATGTTCTAACCCTCCAACCCTCCTCCCCCACCCCACACTCCCGCAGTGTTTCTCTGGCCTTCAGCACTTCCTGCTCTCCAGTGCCTCTGCAAGGAATGCTTTACTTTTCCCCACAGGCAAAATCCTATTTGTCTTTTAAGATGCCACCACTTACATGAGGTTTTTTTCAACACGCCCTCTCATCACTACCCCCAGATTAGTCACTAGCTAGCTGTCTAACCACAGAAATCCTCAGAAATGAGTGAATCGGAAAAGAGTATGGGTGCCCATTGGGTACGCCATGCCCTGCCCCACCTTTCCAGAGCCCACAATTCATTGTCTTCTGCCTTCTGGGACAGGGAAGTATGGCAAATTGGTGCCACCAGCAGGCAGGAAGCAACTCTAAATGAAACCATTTGGGAGAGCCTAGACTCTGGTTCTCTAATAAGTGCATCTTCAAACATTTAACAAGTTCACCGTCTGTATTGGTTTCCCATTGCTTCTGTAACAAATTACCACACATTTGGTGACTTACAATGATGTCAATTTGATCTCTTAAGGTTTTGAAGGCCAGGAGTCCAAAAGCAGTCTCACTGGGGCCAAAGTCAAGATGGCAACAGGGCTGCTTCCTTCTGGAGGTTCCAAGAGGAGAATTCATTTTCTTGCCTTTCCAGTTTCTAGCAGGCTGCCCATTTCCCCAGCTTCCTGGCCCCTTCCTTCCTATCCCAACAAATTCTGCCTCCAGAATCACATTACCTTTTCCTCTTCCATAGTCACATCTCCTTCTGTTCCCTCTTAAAAGGACACTTGTGACTGCTTTTGGGCCCCACAGGGAAGATCCTAGGTAATGCTCCCCCATATTAAGATCCTTTAAACTTATCCCATCTTCAAGGTCTCTTCTGGGGTACATTTACAGGTTCCAGAGATTAGGACATGGGATTGGGAGCCATTATTCAGCCTACCACACCATCTCTAATTCCCCAATATTTATTGAGCGGCACTGTGCAGTTAAGCAAGTTTATTTTTTAAAAGAGAGAGAGAGCGTGGGGAGAGGGGCAAAGGGGGGAGAGAGAGAGAAATCTCAAGCAGGGCTCCACACTCAGCACGGAGCCCAGTGTGGGGCTTGATTTCACAACCCTGAGATCACGACCTGGAGCCAAAATCAAGAGACAGATGCTTAATGACATGAGCCACCCAGGTGCCCAAAGTTAGGCAACTTTTTGCAAGACACCGTAAGGTTTAAACAAAATAGGAGATGAATGTCTCTTCAAAGGAAATGCACTTTCTCAGTTCAGAACAATGGCCATGATGGCACATGGGTGCTCTACTTCGCCTGGAGGTTCTCACTGACATCTCAACTCTTCCCTCCACAGGTGGCCTTGGATGCAGTGACCTGTATTTGGGGAATCAAAGTGGAGAGAACAGAAATGTGGGTAGGAAATTAAGCAAGAAAAGCAATGTGACAAGGGAAATATTCTGGTTTTATTTTAAAATAATTTTTTAAATTATTTTCAATGAGTTTAGCGCTATAGCCACATTGGCATAAATTGAGACAAAAACATTTACCTAGTACTCACAGCCATAACACAACCTCCATAACATTTAGGCAGGTTACTTTCATGATATTTCTCTCCATGAGGTTTAAAAACAACTTTTTTGAGATAAACTCACCATTATAACCATTTTAAAGTACAACGGGGTGTTTTTAATTGTATTCACGGAGTGGTGTAACCATCACGACTATCTAATTTCATAACATTTTTCATTGCCCCCAAAAGAAAACCCCACACCATCAAGCAGGGACGACTCATTGCTCCCCTGCCCCCCAGCCCGACGACACTAATGTGCACTCACCTGTCCTGGACGTCTCAGACAAAAGCTGTCATCTATTACATGGCCTTTTGTGTTTGGTTGCTTTCACTCAGGATGTTGTTTTCAAGGTTCATCCGTGGTGAAGCAGGAATGAGCACCTCATTCCTTTTGATGGTCATATACTATCTGTTAGTTGTGTGGGTACAGCCATCGGGATCACCTGCTCACATCATGATGGGCATTTGGGGTTGTTTCCACATTAGGCCTATTCTGCAGTGACCGTTCATGTGCAAGCTTTTGTGGGAACGTGTTTTCACATATACCTAGCAGAATTACTGGCTCCTATGGTAACTCCATGTTTAACTTTCCATGGAAGTGCCAGTTGTTTTCGAGCTGTGTCGTTTTCATAGTTGCAAACAGGGTAAAATACAATTTTGTATCTTTTATGTAATATATTAAGTATTACTCTTATGTGGTCAGTTCTACTCTTTTCAAAATCAATTCCTTTAGAAAATTAGATGTCTCCCCAGCTTGTTAAAGCTGTTTTTCTTTCTTTTTTTTTTTTAAAGATTGTATTTACTTATTTGAGAGAGAGAGAGAGAGAGAGAGCCAGAGAGCACAGGTGGGGGAATGGCAGAGGGAGAGGGAGAGGGAGAAGCAGGCTCCCTGCTTAATGGGAGGCTCCATCCCAGAATCGTGACCTGAGCCAAAGGTAGACGCTTAACTGACTGAGCCACACAGGTACCCCATCAAAGCTGTTTTCATCGTTCAAATTTAATAGCTGAGGTTTAGATTAAACCTTAAGCAGGAAAAGTCATAATCCTCCATCAACAAAAGAATGTGTTCTACTTGCACAGACAAACCCGAGTGCTGCCACCGTAGCATCACCGACCATGAGTGTCTGCCTTTGAGGCCCTGGCTTTCGAGCGGCTCTTCTCTGCCCACCATTGACCTTAGAGGCCTAGGGGCGGCCACTCTCTTAGATGGCTTGTGCATCCTGAAGTGCCAGCAGAGACGCTGGCCTTTCGGCTGAAGCCCTGGCTGCTAAGAGCCCTGCGGCTCACACACCTGCCCGCCCTCTTTCCTTTCCAGCAAGGACGTCCGGCTGCCGGTGGGGCTCCAGCACTCCCTGGCTGTGGAGGCCGAAGCGCAGAGACAGGCCAAAGTGCGGGTGAGCCAGCGCCGAGCCGGCAGCCTCCCACCGAGGCCAGGCACATGGCCTGCAGCTTCCTCACCCCCGGCTCATCCCCGAGCTCGTGCCCGCCACCCCATCCTACTAATTCCCTCAAAGCGTGTTCACAGCCACCTGACTAATGCCACATGGCCTCCTCCACGACACCCGCTCTCTGAAACCTCTGGTAACAGTGAGCTTCTCTTCCTCCTCGAGTCTTGCCTTTGCTCTCTCTCCTGAAAGGCCTCTCCCACCCTCCGTCCCTCTTCTCTCATGAAGGCCTCTTTCCCTAGTAATATCAGCCCCAAGCCCCCTCTGTGTTAATGAGTTAATGTCAAAGACCCGCCTCCCTCGCTCAGTGCAGGCTGTGCAGGGATGACCACGATGAGGCCCGGTTCCCTCAATGCCGGAGTCGAGAGAAGGTGCGGCCAGGCCCAGCCTAGCACAACTGGTGGCCGCCAGCAGCTCCTGGGGATGGAAGTGGGGGTGGGAGGAGGGGTGGGAGGAAAAGGGAAATGAGGATGGACTGAAGGGGAGACAGATTGCTCGTAAAGAACAGAAAGCAGGCAAAGAAGAACCACCGCACCACGAAAAGTTCGGGATCCCGGGAGTGTTGAGAGGAGGAAGGGGAAGAAAGTGGTCCTCTGGGCAGAGTGGCGTCTAGATCTGAGTCTAGTCTCTTTGTCCACGTTAAGGTGGACAAAAAGCTTTGTGCTTTTTCCTCTGAAATGTTCACTCTTTCATTTTGCCACGTCCTCACCTAGAATGCTGGCCAACTTTTTCTCAGTATGGGAACTCCTACTCATTTCTCAAGGCCCAGAGGACCTAATTAATGACACCCCCACACACATCACTACACTTGTCAGGGCCCTTGACAAATTCGGCCTTAAATTACAATGAAGAGTGCCACTGATCCGCCCTAGATCAGGATCCTTGGGAGAGGAGGCTGTCTGCCATGTGCCTTCACCGTGCCTGGAGCCTGGCGGACGTGCTGTGCTTGTTGGCTGAGGAACGCTGACCATCTAGGAAAACCCTGAAGCCATGAAAAGGAAAAAGATCACTCAGCTTCTCTTCGCATCTGCTCCCCAGGTAATCGCTGCGGAAGGAGAGAGGGCTGCGTCGGAGTCCCTGAGACGGGCAGCGGAGATCCTGGCCGGCACTCCGGCCGCTGTTCAGCTGCGGTACCTCCACACCCTCCAATCCCTGTCCACGGACAAACCTTCCACCGTGGTTTTGCCTCTGCCATTTGACTTGCTCAATTTCCTGTCTTCGCCCAGCAGTAGAACTCAAGGAAGCCTCCCTTTCCCCAATCCTTCCAAACCTGTCGAGCCCCCAAATCCTAAAAAGAAAGACTCTCCCATGCTATAGGAGAAGCCAAGGGTAAGGTGCCTGGAAGGGGCCTGCCAGGTGACAGCCACATCCCTGAGGGAGGCACACAGCCCTCACTTCCCACGCTTTCTTCGGTTGCCATACGGAATGCCCTGGGAACGCACAGTCACAGCTCAGCAATCCGAAGCAATTGTCTTGTGAGGAGACAGTGAAGTCATGTGATGACAAGTTTAGATAGATCATTTAAATTAGACTGATTATGGGAAAGAGCTTTAGCCAACATTCTACTTGAGAAAGAATTTTGTGTCTAAAGGTGGCTAAATTCTGACTTCCAAAGATGTAGTTCAAGTGTCTTTTTTTGGCTGAATGCCCCCTGGCCCCTTTGGCAAGGTCTGTGGTGCTCCCATGGTCCTTTCTATGTGTCCCTTTTATTGTGCTCATCACACGTTATTGTAAACCCGTAGTTAAGACACAGTCCTCTCGCCAGCTGTACTGTGGCTTACTCCTCTAAGGCACCTCTTGGTCATTGCCCCTCACCTCCCCCCACCCCCAGCCCCACTCAACCTTGTATGTTCACCCTATGGTCTTCACATCCAACCCCGATAGGTGCACCACACTGACACTTAAATGTTCCTGAGCGACTGAAAGAAAACAAGTTGTACTTGGGCTGGATATAAAATTTACATCTAATTAGAAGAATTTTAAAGGAATTCTTTTTATGGAGACTTTATCATAGAGAAATACGGGACGCCTGGGTGGCTCAGTTTGCTAAGTGGCTGCTTTCAGCTCAGGTCGTGATCCCAGAGTCCTGGGATCGAGTCCCACACCTGGCTCCTGGCTCAGCAGAGAGCTTGCTCCTCCCTCCCACTCTGCCTGCTGCTCTCCCTGCCTGTACGCTCCCTCTCTGTTAAATGAATAATAAAAACCCTTTAAAAATTTCTTAAAAGAGAAATAAAAGGACAAAAAACATTTACCTGATACATGTTGCTTAAAATCTTAAGAAGCATCGCTGTAAACATGGATCTCATATTCTCAGTATAGTATTTACCAGCTTGCTTATTTCTCAAGCAGTACTGACAGTATGTGACCTTTGTATGTCCAGAAGCATTCTTTGCTAGTACAGATATTCTTTACTATAAATATATTCTTGTAAGTCTTACTCTCCACTAAGTTGTCTTACTCAGTTAGAAATATGTATCTACACAAATGTAGTGATCCGAAGGGGCACGTACACCTGAAGGTTTATTGCAGTGATGTCCACCATAGCCAAACTATGGAAAGAGCCTAGATGTTCATTGACAGATGGATGGATAAAGAAGATGTGATATCTATCTATCTATATAGATAGATATATCTTGCAGCCATCAATAAACCCTGAAATCTTGCCATTTGCAATGAAGTGGATGGAACTAGAGGGGATTATGCTAAGTGAAATAAGTCAGTCAGAGAAAGACAATAAGACAATCATCATATGATCTCTCTGACATGAGGAATTTAAGAGGCAGGACAGGGATCCTGGGAGGAAAGGGAGGGAAAAATGAAACAAGATGAAACCGGGGAGGGAGACAAACCATGAGAGACTCTTAATCTCAGGAAGCAAACTGAGGGTTGCTGAGGGGTAGGGTGGGGAGGGATGGGGTGGCTGGGTGATGGACACTGGGGAGGGTATGTGCTATGGTGAGTGCTGTGAATTGTGTAAGATTTGACGATTCACAGAACTATACCCCTGAAACAAATAATACATTATACGTTAGTTTAAAAATAAAAATATGATTCTACAGAAAAAAAATTAGCCAAGTAAATGAGAAAGCATCCTGAGGTAGCAAATCCTCTATAGACTTTAAAAAAATCAATAATTTATAAAATCTTACTAACATTCCAAAAATATTACTAAAATCCTGTGTGTTAGTAAAACAGTACTTATAATTAAAATTTCCATGTAGCTAGAACAGAGAGAAATAGGGGTAATTATCTGGTGGTTGTACCTTTTTACTCTTCATGTTATCCAAGGTTAGTATTTTATATTGATGATGTGTTCCTGCTACCCCTAAGTGAGAACTTAGAACATTTTACATAAACACACCTGTAAAGAGGTTTTTTTTTTTATGAATGTTAACTCATAAAACCCTATAGAGCATTATTTCAGAGAGAAAATGTATTCTGAGCTCCCAGGAATGGACCTAGAAACTTTTATAACATTATGTCTATTGAGGAAAGTCTGTTTTCCCACTATGTTTAAGTGACAAAAATCAGGGTCCAAGATCAAGGATGCTTTGCCTTTCCTGTTCTCTCTCTTGATCACTTTCACATTTCTGCCCTGCCATTCCTTCTGTTTTCCAACAACAAAAGACCAAAAACTCCCTCCCGGTACATGATAACATATCAGTATACAATGATACCGTCCTAGGATTGTCTCTGTCATACACCTCTAAGCCTTCCCCTCGCTCCATCCACGCCTGGGAAAACCACACACTCTAGCCCATGCCTGCAAGCCCAAGGGCATTGGCAAGCAACACATCTTCCCAAGATTATGTTAGATGATTTCAAACCCTACATATGCATACAATCATGCCCGATTCATTTAACAATCAGTTTCTATGGTTACTATGTACTGAAATGATAACTTTGAATTTTGTTCCAAAAAACTATTTCAGCCAGCTCTGAACAATATTTCCAGACCCTCTTAAAAGAAGTTTCCCTCCCTACTCCCAAGAACCATAGTTGCTTGTGGGAGAGTAGCAGCACCGAAAGGCATAGACTGATTAGTGTTGGCTGGAGGCAATGGGAGATTGTGAAGCCAAAGGGGCAGGCAAAGTTTTAAACCACGCAGAAGTGCCAAAATACAAAACATGGAATCCAAAAGGGTGTCAAATCCAAGTAAGCCAAAAACAGGTGCCAAAATCTGCCAAAAATATGGTTACAGAGAGGAAATCAAGCACTGAGGAGGGAGCGATAGATAGGATGAGAGATGGGGGAAATTCCTGGGTTATTTCCTACAATATCTAACAGATTAGGGTTTGCAGTTTGCTTTTGTGGACCAGCCAGGGCACAGTCATTGACGACCCAGCCCATTTAAAGGACCAGTTAGAGCATCCCTGAAGTGGGAAGTACTTCTCATGACCACTGTGTTGGCCCACACCCATCCCAATGTACTGGTTATTGGAGTTAAGATGGCATTGAGGGTTTTTGGTCACTTTTTACCCCATAGAGATGGCTCCTGATCTCAGGTTGGCAGATGTTGTCATAAATAATGGAGGAGGAGGTAGGGTCATGCTGATTCGGCATAGCAAGAGCTAGGAACAGAATAATTATAATAAGGTAATGATAATAATATAACTATATTATATGTAATATAATTATAATAATAATAAGGTAGTGATAATGGCTTTTAAGACCCTTAAGAATTCCTTGTAGCATGACTCTTTTTGTCAAAGGCAGATTTACCTACAGGTCTGGGTATCACCCACTAGCTGGTTTCCTCTGCTGTCTGGCTCAGTCAACATTTAAATTACTCATTAGCTTGCCAAAAGGCTCCTTCCAGGTCTGCTCAAGCAGCCTGTGATATCTTCAGCTATTAAGTGACCATTGGCATGGGAGTGCTTGATGGATGGGAAATAAGTTGTATGAAGCTGTGAATGGTCAAGGGACGTTCTTCAGAGACTAGCAAGGTGAGCTGACAGTGCTGTCTGCAAGGTCCCAGCAGCAGTCTCCTCTTGACATCCAGGTGCTGCCTTCTGGCTGGTTACTGACCTTGAAATGACAGGTGGAGGACAAGTTGGACAGTATAATACAAGACTAAGATATGTACTGGGGAAGTTTTTCTCTAGAAATTTAATATTAAGAGAGCAGTGGTGCCTTAGTCAGTTCAGGCTGCTCTAACAGACTACCTTAAGTTGGCTCACGAAAAACAGAAATTCCTCAGTTGGGGCTCGGACGTCCAAGATACCAAAAGATCTGGCATCTAGTATTGGCCCAAGGCCTGGTTCTGAGAGAGGTGTCTTCTCACTGTGTCCCCACATGGCACAAGTGGGGGGGGAGCTCTCTGTGGTCTTTTGTAAAAGGGCACTTGTCCCATTCATGAGGGCTTCACCCTCATGACCTATCACCTGCTTAAGGCCCCACTTCCTCAGACCATCACCTTGGAGGTTAGGATTTCAACACAGGAATTCTGGGGTGACACTGGAGTTGGAGTGTATGGGAGGGAGTAAGATGATAAAAGGAGAGAAGGTGTTTCAGTTTGGAGCTGGAGTCCACCATGACCAAAATGACATGGCCGTGAGAGTGGCACGATTGACAGATTCTGTGACGGTGGTGTTCCGGGGCACTTGGCAATGGGCAGGGACTCTTAGGTCTGTCCAGACCTGCATTTGCCCTGCAGGCACGTGACTGAATGGCTGGCAGCCTGCAGGTCGATGGCACTCCAGCTCACCAGAAAGAGGTCAGCTCGAAGGAGGCTTTGCAGGCCCTCGTTAGAAACTTCAAGGCCCACCCTGGCTCCCCAGGAGAATCAGCATGGCGCTGGAGCCCTAGAGTCTGGACTCCCCTAAATCAGGGAGGCCCAGTCTATGCATCTGCATCCGGTTTCTCTGAGGACCAGGTCAGGATGACTGAGGAGGTACAATCCTCCTTATTAGATTCTTCCTGTCCTGGTGGCTCCAGTGTTCTTTGGCAGAGTCTTCTGGGTCTGTGAAGTTCTGGTGTGTCTAGAATTTTGGCTTGTGTGCCCGTGCAGTTACTCAGTGGTTGGTTGAGCAGAGCAATAAGTAAAGGATACGGAAATCAGATCCTTTAAAAAGAGGAGTTATCAACTGCACATCCAGCTTTTTCTGACTGGGAGAGGCAAGAGAGCACTGTAACTGCGAACTTGGGCCCTGCTGCTGGACACCACTCACTCCAGACTCACGAGATGTGTAACCGTAACCGTGCTACTTGTCCAGGCAGCAATGGGGATAAAAGTATAACCCACATCACAGAGTTGTGGTGATTGAATGAGAGAACATACGAAGCGCTTAGTACAGTGCTTACACGAAGTAAATCCTCAGGAAATGACTGTTAGTGTTTTTCTAGTTAAAACTAGTAGCCCTAAATGGCAGTGATCCAGCTGGATCCGGATGGAAGTCTGGCCCCTCCACAGGGCCCCCCATGCTCCCATGGTTGCCCTGAGGGCCAGCAGCTCCGGCCCCCAGGGGGCTTGCTCTTGGATAGAACCAGGTTAAGAACTGGCACAGGGGTCTCTTGTGTTAGAATCCCACCTCACTATTTCAAGCATTTGTTTATAGGTGTGCTGCTCCTTGAGCTGTGCGCCTCTGTCTGGACATCTGAGCAGAGCTGCTGGTCTCCCCTTGCACAAGCAGGACAGCCTCCCCTGGCAACCCAGACACCAGCCACGTGTGCCAAGTGCCCCTCCCTCCACTCTGCCTGGGAGCCTGGCGCAGGGTCCCTCTGAGAAGGTGTGGCAAGGTCTGGAGGACTAGCTCAACCTTCCCACCCATCAGCTGCTTGGGAAAGCAGAGCTGCCTGAGCGAATTTTTAGGGGCGCCGGCATGGACACCTTTCCTGTAGCACCCTGCTTTTTAAAACCTAACATCTGTGATGCCCTCTTACCACCACCCTCATTTTCTTCTGGGCATTTCCTTTGCCCACACTGTGTTCTAGTTTGGTGAATCAGGCTCTTTGCTCCATGGGGAGCCTGCTTCTCCCTCTGCCTGCTCTGCCCACTGCTCTCCCTGCTTATGCACTCTCTCTAAAAAACAAAAAAAATCTTTAAAAAAAAGAAGTATTCAGAAAGCCGACCAAAAAGCCTCCAAATTTGCTAGAATCACCTAAGAATCTCTTTGGGAAAGCAGAAAGCAAGGACTGTAAGCGCGAGCTCACAGTGTCAGTTCCAGCTTTCAGCGGAGCCACGAGCACAGCCGACTGTCTGAAGTCATGTTTTCCTCCCTCAGACTTCAAGAGTCATCCAGTGGGCTGAGGTGGACAGAACCCATGCATTTTTTAAACCCCTACACAACATCCTACACTACATTCTACACTACACTTCGATGATGGCCAAGGTAGGCCTGGCCCGGGACTGAGCTGAAAATGGCTGGGGACTCCAGGTCACAGGGTTTCTGAGGCTTAGGCAACAGGCAAGGGTCTAAAATTCCAGGAGATAAATTCAAAAGAACACCAAATATGTGGAGTCAAAGCAGGCGCCTAGGTGTTTAGACCCAGAAATCAGAGGAAATCCAAGTGCCCCGGGAGCAGTAGAGAAGGAGTCCTTGCCAAGTGCCGGCCCCAAATGTCCACTTGTCACTCGCAACTTATTTTTGCCGGTTAGTCCATCTCTAATGCCTCGATGGATCTGGGGTCATGAACAGAGCAGACAAGTGAAGCAATCAAAGCAAAAAATGGCGATTCTGGGTGAATCTTCAACAGCATTCTTAAATTTCAGTACAATCTTCTGTCCTCACCCTGTGAAGGAAACCATCTGAACAGTGGCCTGGTAACCCATCACCACTGTCAAACATCCAGACACAGGTCCAGTAAGCAGTGGGCTCCAACAGCCATCAGTTCTGTGACCTTAGGGAGTCTTATAACCATTTGTGGGGGAGGGGGCGGGACTCAGTTCATCTTCTGAGAAATGGCGATAATAACAGCATCTCCCCCCATCTTCTTTGTAGGGTTATTGTGAAAATCAAATCATAAACATGCCTGAAATCACAAGAAGTCTGAAAATGCTGCCCAAACCCAAGAACATTATCAGGCTCCTCTCTTTTAAACTGTAAAAAATAATCCTTTGTATTTGCCACTCCTCTCTGCAGAGTTCAGAGTCTTCAAAAAGCATTATTTTCTTGACAGAAACTGACCCTTTTCACAGACCTCTGTTAGGAAATCATTTGAAGAGGCCAGCAAATTTTTGAACAAGCCATTTTTAATCTGGGAGATAAACTAACACACTTATTCCCTACAGCCTTCACTGTGACGTTCAAAGAGAAAATATTCTTGCATTATACGTCGTGACTTTTCTAGTAGCTGTTGCACAGGAAGTCCCTCCAGCTGAGCCACAGTCAGCTCAGCAGCACACAGAGGTGAGTGAGGGGAGCCCTGCTGAAGCCCAGCGCCCAAAGGATGCTACTTGGACTTGGTCTTGGATTTAGTCCGAGCTCTGGGTTTAGGGTTGAGAGGACCTTCCTTACGTTGTACCTCTGAAAAGACAAAAACAATCGGAGTATTGTAGTAACAAGATCTAATATTTACTAAGGACTTTTAACTTTAAAAAGTGTTCTTAAAATTCCATTCTGCCTGAGTAACTCCCAAGCTACAAACAGGCAGTGTGTGCAAAATTTGACTCTATGTTGGTTACTGGGATTCAGAATGCATTTTCCCCAATTTTTAAAAAAGATTTTATTTTATTTTTTTGACAGACAGAGATCACAAGTAGGCAGAGAGGCAGGCAGAGAGAGAGGGGGAAGCAGACTCCCTGCTGAGCAGAGAGCCCGATGCGGGGCTCAATCCCAGGATTCCGGGCTCGATCCCAGGATTCTGGGATCATGACCTGAGCAGAAGGCAGAGGCTTAACCCACTGAGCCACCCAGGTGCCCCATATTTTCCCAAATTTAAAGTGTAGTTAGTTAGTTAGTTACCTGAGTTCTGGGTCCTGGAAAAGAGGGCTATGTGGTCAAGGAGAATAAAGAAACAGAAAGAACACTGCTGCCTTCCTTCTATAGATATCCCAAACTTGGGGGAAAAAAATTTCAAAGAGAGCTAGTATCCAACATCCTCCCACACCCATTCTGCACTCCTGTTCTGTCTCCTGGTCCCTCTCTCCAGTCTCCCGTGCACAGACCTGACTCAGGCCCAGCCCTGGGGATGGGGGCAGGAGATCTCCAGCCATAAGCCAGCTTTCCCCGGCTGCTCCATGACACCAAGCTTCTCACTTTAAATCCTTCTGACTGGCTGCCTCCATCTCCATCCCACATACGGTCATCTTGTTCACACCCTTGTCTTGCTCTTAGTGTCTCTCCCTGCTCCTAGCTCCTAACTGCAGGCTTCACCGAGATTAGAGTCTAAGCCACTACTCATCTTCCTAAACATCTCTCTGGATCCCTGTCTTCATTCACAGCTCAGAGCACAGTGATTTGCTAATTATTAAAAACGGACACAAAAACAAAACAAGTATGTCTTCTGCTCTGTCCAGATCTTCCCCTTGCCCAGCATGTACAAGCCTCTCTCCTTCACTGTACGTAACTGTCCGTTCTTCACCGCACAGCTCTCGAGGGAAATGTGATCTCGTGCTGGAAGTCGCACATGTATGACGCTGCATGTGCCACAGGAGACTCACATTGCTCAGGGTGGGGGTGGGGCGTATGCCCCTAAGGAATGTCCAACTTCTGGATTTTCTGGAGAAAACGTTCAGGTCTCCTGCATGGCATGGGAAGGGCCTGACCAAGGAGCCAATTCCCCTAAGGTTTGCAGAGCCTCTCCTTCACCTCTGAGCACCACCACCCCCGGCAATGACTCTGAAGGAATATTTGGAAGGAAGGTGAAAGGTGGCTATGTTTGTGTAGGTAATTGTTTATAGGATGGTGACTAATGCATATAGTTTTCCTCTGCTTAAAATTTTTAATACTTTCCATTCTGGATTTAACCTCATCCCCAAGATCTTTATGGAAATGGACAAAGATGACATCACTCATTCCATACTGAGGTAACCTCTCCAGTTTAACATGGTTACTTTTGCATGGTTCGCATATTTATTTTAATGCAATCTGGAAAAAGCCTAGTTTTCAAATTATCAGGATAAAATTACACAGTGTAAGGTGAAAATATTTTAAGCCATGAAAACTATCTCACATAAATTCAAAGGATTGTTATACTTGGAATAATTAGCATCTTACCCATTGAGAGGTAACAGGAGAGAAAATGCACTTAGGCCGTAGGGCGCTGGCTTAACGACCACTTTGGCTGGGGGCATAGGTGAAGACTGGGGTGACAGAGAAACAGAAGTCGCTATTCTCCCTGTCCTATCCCTTCCATCAGGAGTTGTCCTGGGAACACACTAAAGGGTGAAGGTGAAAGCAAATATAAAAAAAATAGCCTCCAATCCTGGGGATACTGAGAACTGCCCAAAGGCAGGTTATTGCACTAATTAGAGATAAGAAAGTAAAGAGTTAAATTCGTTTTCCCATAGAATAATGGTGATTATTTTCATAGAAAATCAAACAAGTACCAAAAACCAAAGTCAAAATTCCCCACAAACCTCCATCAACCAGAGACATTGTCTATCAATATTTGGATACAATTTCCTTCTGGTCTTTTTTTCTAGCTTTAAAAAAGTATGTTTTCTTGCATTTGATATTTACACATAAGAATTTCCGGGGCACCTAGG
Source organism: Mustela erminea (assembly GCF_009829155.1). Classification (NCBI taxonomy): domain Eukaryota; kingdom Metazoa; phylum Chordata; class Mammalia; order Carnivora; family Mustelidae; genus Mustela; species Mustela erminea. The sequence continues at coordinate 23,278,820 of NC_045630.1, forward strand.
TGGCACAGTCATTTAAGCATCTGACTCTTGGTTTCAGCTCAGGTTGCGATCTCAGGGTCGTTAGATCAAGCCCTGCATCAGGCTCTGTGCTCAGCGTGGAATCTGCTTGGGTTTCTCTCTCCTCTGCCCCTCTGCTCATTCTCATTTCTCTTTGTCTCTCTGTCTCTCTGTCTGTCTCTCTCTCTCCCTAAGATAAATTTTAAAAAAGAATTCCTTGGGGCACCTGGGTGTCTCAGTTGATGAATCGTCTACCTTCAGCTCAGGTCATGATCCTGGTTTTCTGGGATTAAGACCCACATCGGGCTCCCTGTTCAGCAGGGCATCTGCTTCTCCCTTTGCCCATCACCCTGCTTCTGCTCTCTCTTTCTCTCAAATAAATAAAATCTTTTAAAAAAATTTCCATGTCATTATAAACCATTTTAATAGTGGTATAATATTCAAGTATATTAGTATAATATAATTTATTTAACCTTTCTTCCATGATTGGAGAGGTAGATGGCTTCTATTATATACAATGATACATCGTACATTTTTGTGCATTAATCTTTTTTTCTATATTTAGGATTATTTCCTTGGACTAGATCATCAAGAGTAAAAGTATTAGGTCAAAGGTCAAAGTAGATGCATGTATTTAAGGGATATCTATACATATGCTCAAATTATTACCTGAAAAAGTTATATTCCACCCACCCACAAGTATTATCTATAAAACAGTTTTCCCCTTCTAACTAGCATTACATTCTTTTGTTTTTAAAAATCTTTGCTAGGTGCATCTGGGTGGCTCAGTGGGTTAAAGCCTTTGCCTTCGGCTCAGGTCATGATCCCAGGGTCCTGGGATTGAGCCCCACATCAGGCTCTCTGCTCTGTGGGGAGCCTGCTTCCTCCTCTCTCTCTGCCTGCCTCTCTGCCTACTTGTGATCTCTGCCTGTCAAATAAATAAATTATTTCAAAAAATAAAATAAAATAAAAATATTTGCTAGTTTTAGAGGCTAAACTTGTATCTTATGTTAGTTTCTTAGTCTACAATTGTCAGTCATTTTGTTTTCTTTTTGTGAATTGTCTGAATAAGATAGTTATACAGTTAAATGTATGTGTATTCCTATGAAAAATATGAACCAGTAAATCGGTACTAAGGATATTAATATTCTTCTAAGATATTTGCTACCCAAACATGTTTTGTTTCATGAATATAACCTAAATGAAGCAAAATGAGAAAGCAAGCCTCACCTCTCTTTAGAGATTTTGGCGAATGTTCTATTGGCTTGATTTCTTCATCATCGTCGTCATCATCTTCTTCATCTTCTCTGTCTTCTCTTTCTCCTTCATTTTCTTCTTCCCTTCCTTCAAACTCCTTCTGTCTAGAACTTGTCAAAATAGTCTCTAATTCTCTCTCCAGGTCTTTATTTCTTATAAGGGCGTAATGAAGTTTCTCATTTACATCATCAAACTTCTCCTCTGCTTGTCTGGCTCTGCTTTCAACCTCTCTGATGGGGACAGAGTCCAGAGAAACACAACAAAATGGAAAGGTTTGAAAAAGTATCTTTCACATACAGGAACTCATTGTTGAGAAGAGGCAGTAGAATTAGCTAACTGCATCTGAAAGGTACACATAAGGGAGGCAGCAGCATCAATCCTTAAGCAAGAACTGGGTGGTAATGTCAGCACGGCAGTCATGCTGTGATTTAAGAACGCAATGTATTTATCAGCTCTTAGTGAAACCTGACTTGTGGGTATTTGGATCCATCAATAGCCAAGGAACAGGGCCCTTTTCCAGGAGCTAATTTTGGCTTCTCTTCATTGATGTGATCCAACAAACTAAATCCAATAGTTTCCCTTCTTTGCCAGCACCTCTAAAACCAGGTTTTACAGTCAAGAAAACTAATTTGAAATGCGCTTCTTACTTCCTCGAGCACATGGTCTATGTCACATGGCTATGCTCTTCTTTTGGCATTCTCGACCATCTTTACTATACTGCCCTTCCTATTCTTCGGCGCATATAGCACTCTTTCTTGCAGAGTAGTGTCTCCCAGTTTCATTCCCATCTCTAGCTCATCTCTTAGAAACAGACTGGATGGATCACTCCTAACACCCTATTCCCCACCTACACACATTCCACTTCCTCCACCTCCACTGTGGGTGAGGATGGTGTCTACGAGAACAGTAGAATTCATTGCCTCCAGCAGAAGATCTGGAGGTACTGATCCCACTAATAAGGATAAAAGAAGCAGAAGAAACAAAGATAAATTGAGAGGTGTGGATTTCTCAGCAACACCTCCTGGCCAACAATCTTTGTAATTACCCTTGTGGTGCCTCATACTCACAGTAACTTCTCCTGTGTGCGTTCAATGATAGCCATTGCTTCGAGATACTTTGGGGCCAATGTGCCTTGCTTCGCTGATTCTCTCTGACAAAGGAAATGTGTAGTATGAATGAACTGAGAGTCCCAACAGTTAATACTCTACTTCTTCGGGATGTTCTGGACCAAATCTTCCAGAATATTTTTTCTATTGTCCATATTTATATAGTAGATGATTAAGCACAATCTTAACACCGAAAAAGAATAGGGACTACCTGTGGCACATAGCATACCGGCTTCCAAATTATTCATGCTACAGGTGGATAAAATTTAATTAGAATTATAAAAAATGCAGGGAAAATAATATCAACAAAAAGAAACAAGGAAGAAAGGGCAATAAAGAGAAGGGTAAACATGCTCCTGTAATAAATCAAGTTAATGATCAAAGAGATTAACTCTATTCTTCTTATTAACTCACCTCATTAAGCTCTTAACATCGCAAAATCCAGTCGGATCTTTCAGTTCCTTAGGGAACTTCATAAATATCAAGACAGGGAAAATATGAAGGAAAAAAACACCTCTTTCATTTATTTTGACTCCGAATACATTCCAGGAAACAAAATAAGAGGAAGGTAAAAGAAGGTATTTAGAAAACCAAAATTATAAGCATATTTAAAAATAAATATTATACCTTTTTCCCAGAACTGTGCACTTCTTTGTTAACTGAAGTATTGTTGACACATGATGCTTCATTACTTTCAGGCGTACAGCAGGCTGACTGGACAAATCTCAACATTACGCTGCGCCACCACAGGTGTAGCTACCGCCTGTCACCACAGAGTGCTACTTGTGTCACTGGCTATATTCCCTATGCCCTACCTTTCATCCCCATGAACTTATTCATTCCATCACTGGAAGCCTGAAACTCTGAGTCCCCTTCAGCCCTTTTTACCCAGAACTGTGTTTAAAATCTCATTTATCTATGCTTCCCAGCCTGAGTCACGTAAAAGGTAAGCCCCACATTACAGATGGAAAGGGAGACGGAAGAGGGTAGGCAGCCTGCCATCCTCACAGAAGGATCTAGTGGGGTAAAGCAAACCCCTCATCGAGGCCTCTTCCTTCTCCACCACACATCCCAGTGTACCCTGCTAGCTTTTTCTAAAGGAAAACCAGAGAAAAGAAACAATGTTAAACATGTTCACTTTTACTCTCGCTCTTCTACTCTCTTATTTTCCCAGTCACCTATTCTCCTCTTTCTGTTTTGCTCCCTTTCCTTGGGTAGTACGTTTGAGAAGTAAATGGTGATCACTGTCCAGCCTGGACCCACACATGCCACTAACAGCTGTTCTTTGAGCCCAGAAGAATAGTTTTCAGAGCAGAGGCTTCTAGAACTGGAATTCCACGCATGGTTTCTAACTGTATGAAACAACTTGATCGGTGGGAACCAGAGTAAGGCAGGACTGTACTCTGTACATGTGATCCTTCAGACTCACGGTCACTCAAGATATAAGCAGTGTGCCCTGGAGCTGCGTGGACTATGCGGGTCCACTTGTACCTGGATTTTTTTACAGTCTGCTACTATAACGTATTTTCTCTTCCTTATGATTTTCTTAATAACATTTCCTTTCTTCTACCTTACTTCACTGTAAGAATACAGTATATAACACATAGAACATACATAATGTGTGTTCATTCACTGTTTATGTTCTCTGTAAGGCTTTGGGTCAACAGTGGGCTGGTGATTGTTAACACTGGCCTCATGGCTCTTGGCAGTACCTGCCTCAGCCCCCCTCTTGTTTGTGCCAATCTGCTGTAGCTTTGTACGCGGTCTCTGACTCCCATTCTGTCTTTGGCCTTTTTGACTTGGTCTTCCTCATGTTTGACTCTACTTATGGGCTTCCGACTGTACAGTATCTCTAGTTTGGGTCTATCTCAGGGAAGATTTGGCTCCAGGCCCAGCTCCTTGGGATCCAAGCACTGACAAAGCTCCTCATCAGCTTTGGACCAATTCCAATGCCCTTTCCCTGTTGCTATTTTAAATAGGTAAATTAGTAGCTGCTCTGGTGTACTCTGGTAGGTGAGAGGGAAACACAGGCATCTAAGGGCCACATTCAGCCCAGTAACAGAGGGAAAGGCAGAAAGTTTAATCTTATGTTAAAAATACTGCTGATGCCCCCAAGTCTGGCCCCTGTTCATCCTTCCCCAGTTCACAGGTGATCCAGCAAACTCTCCCATCTCCCTCACACACTGAACACTTACAGGCAGCAGGAATCTATGGTGTGAAGAAGAGCCTGAGAGAGACTGTTCCAGACACCTTGTTTGTTGGGGTCGCGGAGCTGTAGGCAACGCTACTCCTGCGGTCAAGCCGCAGCACCTGGGGGCCAGGGTCGCTCTGAGTACTTTTGGTATTGCCTCTGGGAAAGCTGGTGGATTTAGTCACCCCCTGGCTCCTCCAGCCAGCTGAGATGTTAGAGAATTCTGGCTGCTTGTCCTGCAGCAACAGTGTCGGAATGATTGTGACTCAGAGAGGGTCCCAAGCGGTGCTGTGTGGCAAGATTCTTGAACTGGGCTGCATATGAGGCAGAGCAGCCTTCTCCCAGGAAGGGCAGCGGCAAAGTTGGTGCAACTTACTGGGACAACCAGTGAATCGGGTTGTCCATTGGGCGTGACCATTTCAGGCACAGCAGACCAAGTCCTGTACATGGGGTCTGCTTTGAGTACAATTCTCAGGAATCCTCACAAAGTCCTACCTCCCAGCTAATTGAGGAGCGTTTGCATACTGGGTGGTCCAGCCCCATTATGGTGAACACCAGGCATCAGATAATGGTATGAATGAGGCCAAGCCCCTAGTCTGCCCAAGCTGGTGGTGACGTACCACCTCTCCTGCTGAGCTATCACTCTTATCTCAATGCCCAGAAAATCCCATCCGGAGTCACCTGCAGAAGGCGTTACTAACTGAAAACTCCATGCTCGTGTCTGTAGCTTCTCAGGGGTCTGGAGCCATTTATGGCTAGACACCTGGGACCCCTCTATCTCTTGGAGCTCTCCAGTTTCACAGCTCAGTTCCAGTGACATGACAGGTTACACCTGCATGCCACAGGCTTTCTGCTTCCCGAGCCCTTCTTTTTTCCTTTTCCTCCCTAGTGTTAATCAAACATACTGCCTCCTGGGAGTTGTGTTCTTAGAGCCGCAGGAGAGACTGCTGCCGCCTGAAAGGTCTGGTATCCCTGTGAAATGCTTATTTATGTCCTTAGGACCAGAGGCTATCTGGCAAAAAAAAAAGAACAAAGACCTTCAGTGATCTAGAGTAGCAACATTAGCAAACTTCCAGAGCCTGGAGATAGACTTCCTGAGCCACATCGGCCTCAGGTGAGCTAGTCACGTGGCACCACACCATGTCAGATGGGAAGGTCCTGGAGAAGAAGCCCCCCACCATCAAAAACAAGCACCACGCCCCCCCAACCCCCACCCCGACTATAGGCTGTTTTCCTGCCTGCTTCCTACCTGTCTTGAGGATATTGGGAAGGTTTGACCCTGACTCCTAGCCTGGGTGACACAGCAGGGGAGAAACTCTGAGGCAGGAAGGCTTAGGTGGGACTGGGGGGGGGGGGGTGCTTAAACAGTTAAACAGTGCTACCCTTTATCTCCCTTTTCCTTACAGGGCTCACGGCCCTGCTTTCTCTTACATCCTTGCCTCACCCAGTCTTAAAGACTGATAGATTAATATACTATACGGAAAACTTGTTGAAAAGATGTAACTTGGGGAGAATGTGATTGCAACCCCTCTCGGCGCTGCTCTCACCCCAGTTTGCAGCGCCTCCCTGACTCTCCACATGGTTTCTCCCAGCTCTTCCTACAAGAGTTGGAGCCTATTTCCAACGACCTCCCTGGACACACATCCCCGCAATCTGCCTCCCCCCTGGGCCACACCTCTGCCTCAGTCATCCCACTGTCGTCTGCTGCCATGCTCGGTCTGGCTCCCACCCCTCCACACACCCCTGACAACCCAGGTGGATCAGATCTCTAATAGTCAAGTGGTTCTTAACCTTGAGGCTGAGAAATTTGACTAAGTCTATGGATTTCTGGTACCTGCCTCCCCCGCAAGGACACGCACAGTAGAAACATACAAGCAAAATGCTGTATGCCATTTCGGGGGATTAATGGGATCAAGGCATGACAACCTTCACAGAAAGACATATCAATCTAGAACTGAAATCTAGAACTGACTTAAGTCTACCATAGTCCCAGAACTTTCTGTGGAAGAATTTTAAATCTGTTTTCCTGCTGAGTTTCTAAAGTTTTCCAATTTCCCAATAATTCTTGTGTTCAGAGGTATATGCTAATCACAGTTCTCAATAAAGTGTGCTGAATGAATTCATTTAAAAAATAGGTCAAATTTTGACAAAAATACTGTTAAATTAAGGAAGGCAATAAAATGCTAATTTTAAAATGAGGTTCAAAGAAGAGAATGAGAAGTTTTTTATAAGTTAAGGTAAAAAACAAGAGTTTTCCAGAAATGATGCTGGAAAGAAAAATAATCTGAAAAATGCATTATGTAGGAGCTCCTGGCCCTCCTGGAGCTAAAAGTTATGTTAAATCCATATCATTTTTACATAATGTTAAATTTCTTAGCTTTTTTCTCTGGTTTTGAATTTCCTACTTGGGTTTCAGATACATACCCAGGAAGAGAATATATTTGCTTCAAATAGAGGTTTAGAATAAATATTTTCATCTTTTTCAATTACTCGAATGAGTTTTTCCTCCTCCTTGGATGTTGAAGGCTTCTAGGGCATAGAAACACAAAGGACCTGTTAGTGAGCTGGTGTGTGACTCAGTGGCGTGGCAAGTTCCCTGGGCAATATCTGAAGCTTTAATCTTCCATTTGCGTTAGTCATTCAACAAGCATTTTTGAAGGTGTACAGCAAATACCTGTCGGGGACTGCCTCCGGCCAGGGAAGTCCCCACCATTACAAGAAGGTGCTTGGCTCACTGCTAGCAAAGTATGCTGCAAGTATACAATGAACTTTCTGGTGAAGCCCACCTAAAGGAGGACATAGTTATTGGCTGTATCAAATTTAATCAGCATAGCAACAGGACTCTCATTGGCTCTCCCCATTGCTTGACCCCTTATTGGTCACCCTGCTGTATATAAGCTAAGGAAGTTGATTAAATAAACGGAAATGAAGCATTAACACCATACCAGGCTCATTGTCGTCCTTGCGGGCCGAGGGCGACAAATACCGAGAAATTAGTGGAGATGGGGAAGTGGAGACCAGGGGAGACAATGGTGAAAGAAACAAAGAGGATGTCTTCCAGACCCTAGGAATTCACAGCACAGTAGGAGAGATGGACCAGGAATTAATTATGGTACGCATGATTGGTATGTTCCAAAAGATTTGTGCACCCAGAAAAGAGCCCTAAATTCTGCCTAGACACTCAGGGAAGTTTTTACAGAGAAAGTGATATCTGGAGACCAAACAAGACTTTGTAACATAGGGGCATCTGGGTGGCTCAGTCAGTTAAGGGTCTGCCTTCAGCTCAGGTCATGATCCCAGGGTCCTGGGATCAAGCCCTGCATCGAGCCCTGCATCAGGGTCCCTGCTCTGTGGGAAGCCTGTTCTCCCCCTCCCACTCCCCCTGCTTGTTTTCCCTCTCTCGCTGTCTCTCTCTCTGTCAACAAATAAATAAAATCTTATTAAAAAGAAAAAAACCACTTTGTAACATAGAAAGGAAAGGGCCAGAACTAAGGCTACAAGAGGAAGAAAAGAGGAAATGCATTACACATTTAAAAGGTATGAGAGGGGTGCCTGGGTGGCTCAGTGGGTTAAAGCCTCTGCCTTTGGCTCAGGTCATGATCCCAGGGTCCTGGGATCGAGCCCTGCATCGGGCTCTCTGCTCAGCGGGGAGCCTGCTTCCCCCTCTCTCTCTGCCTGCCTCTCTGCCTACTTGTGACCTCTGTCTGTCAAATAAGTAAATAAGATCTTTTAAAAAAATAAAAGATATGACAGAATTTAGTGCCCAAATAACACTGTTTTCCATTTATTTTGTGCCTTCTATATCCCAAGCACTGTACCAGAAATAAACAGAAAATGCTGGCCAAAAGAGGCTTAGATATTGTATAAAATTTTTCTTCTGCTGTCTAGCATGTATCATGGGTCTAGAGGACCTAGTCACAGCCTGGGATCATGCCAACATTTAAACTATTCAGAGAGAAGAAACATCAAGGAAGTAAGTTAAAACAGTCTAGAGAGTGTTTGGTGATCTTGAGTTCTGAGAGCCAAGGACAGTAGTAGTCAACCCAGGAATCAGCAAGGGCTCTTATGCCAGACCAATCTGGGTTTGAACACTGGTTCCACCACTTAAAGCTTTCTGACTTAGGATAAGTCAGAGTCAACCTTTCTGAGCTTCTTATTTATAAAATGGGGCAGTAATTTTTACCTTGAAGTTGTGTTGTACAGATAAGAAATAGCACATGCAGAACATATAGTTCAAGATAGGTACTCAATTATTTGTAGTTATCATTGCATTTTTATCATCATCATCATCATCATTACCATTATAAATGCCCCAGAAAGGGTTTTATTACTACAAATTCCCCAGCAGGTGTAGAGACGGGATTAGGAGAAAGGCGGTGCAGAGACAGGCCTGGGAGGAAGGGGAAAGCTGCCCAGAATGGAAACTGAAGTGGATACAGAGGCACCTGGGTGGCTGAGATGGTTGAGCATCAGACTCCTGACCTCAGCTCAGCTTTTCATCTCAGAGTCATGAGTTCAAGCCCCATTAGTTAAAAAAACAAAAGAAGAAGAAAAAATTGGAAACATAGAGTTTAAATTACTATTGGAAAAATCTGGTAATGCAAGGACAAAGAAACAGCATAAGGGTGAGAGGTAGATTGTGTAGGTAATGGGAGTACAGATGTGGATGAGGCTTTTGGGGAAGTGACCAATTTTTGAAAAGGAAAAGGATACCCCTACCTTGGAAAATAATGAGATAAGGGTGTCTCAGATACAGTTAAATCTCTATGAAGAAAGGAAAGGAGCTGAAGTGTTTATTCCAGATGACCTATTTCTATCTTCAATAGAACCTATATATATTCTTTTTTTTTTTAAAGATCGTATGTATGTATGTATGTATGTATTTAGAGAGTGTGAAGGGGAGGGGCAGAGGGAGAAGGAGAGAGAAAGAATCTCAAGCAGACTGCACTGGGCACGGAGCCTGACATGAGCCTTGATCTCACGACTCTGAGACCATGACCTGAGCTGACATTAAGGGTCGGACACTTAGCCAACTGAGCCATCCAGGCACCTCAGTACTTATACTTATATTCTTTAAAAATATAAAGGGAAAGGGAAATATAATACGAAATCATCTTACCTCTTCTTCCTTTTGCATCTGAAAATTATCCTTCATGCTTTCTTCTTCCTCTTCTCCAAAAGTAAAAAGGCTGTCTATTTCAGGTTCAATTAATTCTTTTAAAAAATCCTGTGAGATGAAATAATAGTACGATTATAGTTTAGTGTATATTAATAACTTGTAGTATATACTGATTATTCATTAAAAAGTATTTAATGAGCACTAATCTTGCAACTGGACACTGTGCTAGGGATAAGGACAAAAAGGGTAATAAGAATACCCCCTGTCCTCCTACAACCCAGCAACTGCTCTACTGGGTATTTACCCAAAAGATACGAATATAGTGATCTGAAGGGGTGTCGGAGGCAGGCCCCTGGCCAGGGAGGCCTCCACCACTTAAAGATGGCGCCTGGCGAGTTGCCAAGAAAAGTTGCCTCATGAGACTAAGCGGAACGCCCAAAGAGGAGGTACACAGCACTGGTTGCTAGCAAAAGTTGTTCGTTTAGGTGCGCAGCCTGATTCGCTCCCTCCTGTACCCTGCTCGCTGACTGGTCATGTAAGCGTATATAAGTGTGTAGACTTGCGGAAATAAAGAGAGGGAAGATGCATCTGAACTGGGGCTTCTTGTCGTTCTTGCGCGTCGAGGGCGATAAATGGCGCCGGCCCCCCTTGAACTAAATAAAGGAAACTTGCAGGTAATCCACAGGAAAGCGGGGAGTGAGAGTCCGCAGGTAAGCGGGGACATTAGGCACATTCAAAAGTGGGAATTCCACGGTAAAGCAGGGAGTAAAGGTCGACTGAAGTATATGCGTGTAAAAAGTTAATGTGTTAGTGTCTTTAACGTCCGCGTCTGTTGTCTGTGTGTTCATAATGGGATCTGAAGTATCTAAAGTGCGGTTGGAAGAGTCTTTAAAAGACCTGCTGAAAGCCAATGGAACTCCACTAAAAGCAAAAACTGCTCGGGCCTTTTTGAATACAGTGGAAAAGGTGGCTCCATGGTTCCTAGATGAAGGCTTGCTAAACATACCTCAATGGGACCACTTAGGGGAGGATTTGAAGAAACAGGACAATAAAACGCTTTTGCCACCCGGGACCCTGGCAATATGGACCTTAGTCCGGGGATGCCTGGTGGGGCCGAAACCCAAATGTGAATCAGCTCTACAAGAGGGAGCAGAGGCATTGGAGGAAGTGAAAGAGGAGCAGTCTTCTCATGCCTCAGAGGAGGGTAGTTCTAGTGAAGAGGAAGAAGAAATGTCAGGGGAGGAGTTAGACCGTAAAATGCACTCCAAGTTTGAACAGTTGAAACTGTCGACTCCAGCGACGCCTAGTGCCCCTCCGCCATATAATCCTATGGCGTGCCAAGGAGCTTGTAGCTGCTGCACCACATGTGGTAGTGACAGGGTTTCGAGCTGGAGAGATCATGACCTGGCCTCTGCCTTTCCGGTTTTAGAGGACCAAAACAACCAGCGGTATCATCAGCCTCTTGATTTTAAACTAGTTAAGCAATTAAAGGAAGCAGTCATGCAGTATGGCCCTCAGGCAGCCTTTACGGTATCTTTGTTGGAGACCATAGCGGGAATGAACTTAGTCCCTGAAGACTGGGGCAACCTAGCCCGCACAACCGTGTCGGGAGGGCAATATCTAGTATGGAAAACAGCCTGGCAAGAATACTCACAGGACACTGCCCGCCGTAATGCAGCGGCTGGAAATCCTCAGTGGGACCTAGAAATATTAATGGGAATAGGACCGTACATGGGAAAGCAGGCCCAAATACAATACAACCCTGCGGTGTATCTGCAAATAGCCGCGGTGGCCACTAAAGCATGGAAGACAATTCAAGGCAGTGGGGATTTACAGGGTCAGCTGTCTAAGGTAATACAAGGACCAAATGAAGCATATGCTGATTTTGTAGCGAGGCTGATGCAAACAGCTGGTCGAATATTTGGGAGGTAGAGGGAGCCATGCCATTGATAAGACAGCTGGCTTATAAGCAAGCTAATAAATGGTGTAAAGAAGCCATCAGACCTTGGAAAAGCAAAGACTTGAGTACATATATTAAAGTTTGCAGGGATATCAACGACAGTGTTATTCAAGGGCAGGTTATGGCTGCAGCTATCACTCAAGGTTTACAAGGATTACAGGGAGCTCAACAATAGAAACATAGGGGTACTCCTGGAGTTTGCTATTACTGCAAGAAGCCAGGACACCTGTAGGAGCTATAGTTAACAAAGAAGAGAGTTGGACCTTCCTATTTCAAAGCTGCTCTCCCCAAGAAACCGAGCTGCTCACAGTGATAAAAGCATTTCAAATGTTTCATCAAGAACCCTTCAACCTTTTATCAGATAGTAGGTATGTGGTGCAAGCTGTCTCTATCATTGAAAATGTGGGTTCTATTAATGCCAGGTCTACTATCTCTAAGGCATTACAAGAAATCCAAACATCAGTTTGGGAAAGGAAGGCTCCATTTCATATTGGCCACATACGAGCTCATACAACCTTACCAGGCCCCCTGACAAAAGGTAATCAATGGGTTAGCAGACTCCTTAACCAGAGGAGAATTTGTCTTTGCCATTGAGAACCCGGTGCAACAGGCGAGACATTATCATAAGCTGTTCCATGTGAATGCTTTAACTCTTCGCCTCAAATTTAACATAACAAAAGCACAGGCACTGGACAGAGCAGTTCCTGCAGAAATTGCGTGACCTTACTACCTGCACCGTCCTTGGGGGTTAATCCTAAGGGTTTGTTACCTAATCATATATGGCAAATGGATGTCACACATGTTTCAGAATTTGGAAAGTTAAGATATGTTCATGTCTCTGTAGATACCTGCTCTGGAATAATTTTCGCCTCAGTGCATACGGGGGAAAAATCCAGAGATGTTATCACCCATTGCCTACAGGCTTTCGGGGCATGGGGAAAGCCACGCCAGTTAAAGACAGATAATGGTCCAGCCTACACCTCACAACCCTCTAAAGCCTTCCTACAGCAACTTGACATTCACTTGATACATGGAATACCCTATAACCCACAAGGACAGAGTGTTGTGGATTGAGCGCATCTTACAATAAAAAATGCGCTTTATAAACAAAAAGGGGGAATAGGGGACACCTTCAGGTCCCCTAAAGATAAGCTCAACACCATTCTCTTTATTTTGAATTTTTTAACGTTGGACAAAACGGGTAAATCAGCTGCAGACAGGCATGCAAGTGATGCTGCTGCTCCCCCTGTCCTCCTACAACCCAGCAACTGCTCTACTGGGTATTTACCCAAAAGATATGAATATAGGTGCGCAGCCTGATTCACTCCCTCCTGTACCCTGCTCGCTGATTGGTCATGTAAGCGTATATAAGTGTGTAGACTTGCAGAAATAAAGAGAGAGAAGATGCATCTGAACTGGGGCTTCTTATCGTCCTTGTGCGTTGAGGGCGATAAAGGGGCACCTGCACCCCAGTGTTTATAGCAGCAATGTCCACAAAAGCCAAACTATGGGAAGAGCCTAGATGTTTGTCGATAGATGAATGGATGAAGAAGATTTGGTATACATACATAATGGAATATTATGCAGCCATCGAAAAAAAGTGAAATCTTGCCATTTGCAATGAAATGGATGGAACTACATACAGGATATTATGCGAAGTGAAATAAGTCAATCAGAGAAAGACAATTATCATATGATCTCACTCATACGTGGAATTCAAGAAACAAGGCAGAGGATCATAGGAGAAGAGAAGAAAAAATGAAAAAGATGAAACCAGAGAGGGAAACAAACCATAACAAACTTTTTTTTAAAAAGATTTTATTTATTTATTTGACAAACAGAGATCACAAGTAAGCAGAGAGGCAGGCAGAGAGAGAGGAAGGGAAGCAGGCTCCCCGCTGAGCAGAGAGCCCGATGCGGGGCTTGATCCCAGGACCCCGAGATCATGACCTGAGCCAAAGTCAGAGGCTTTAACCCACTGAGCCACCCAGACACCCCCCTCCCCATAAGAAACTCTTAATCATAGGAAATAAGCAGAGGGTTGCTGGAGGGGAAGGAGGTGACGGGATGGGGTAACTAGGTGATGGACATTGGGGAGGGTATGTCTTGTAATGAGCACTGGGTATTATATAAGATTGATGAACCACAGACCTGCACCCCTGAAACAAATAATACATTGTAAGTTAATTAATTGAATTTAAATTTTTAAAAAAAGAGAATAGCCCCTGCCCTTAAAAAGCTTAACAATTTAGTGGACAAGAAAATGCTATGGATACATAGAGTCACATGGTAGGAGCACATAATCTATGGTAGTGGATGTGGCTGAAAGAATGAATTGGTCAGCGGTGCCTGGGTGGCTCAGTTGGTTGGGCGACTGCCTTCGGCTCCGGTTGTAATCCTGGAGTCCTGGGATCGAGTTCTGCATCGGGCTCCTTGCTTAGCAGGGAGTCTGCTTCTCCCTCTGCCTCTCCCCTCTCATGCTCTCTCTCTTTCAGGTAAATAAGTAAAATCTTTAAAAATAAAAAAAGTAAAAAATAAGAGAGTAGATTGGTCAGGAAGGTTTCCCGGAGGACGTAATGTCTGAGTTTCTTCTTAAAGGATGAGTAAGGGAAAAAAGATAGCATGGTTCTAGGCAAAGGATGTTGAATGGGCATGACTAGCTTTTGAGAACAAAAGCAGTGAGTGTAACAGAAACTTAGGGGTAGATGGACCGGAGCACAGTCATAAAGGAAGGCCTAGAGTGTCATTCCAGGGAAACTGGAATTTATCCTGAAGGCAATGAGGTACTGATAAATTGACTTAATATGGAAAAAAAATCGACTTATCTGTTCTGCATTTTAAAGCAATCACTCTAGCAGCAGGAGAGCAGATTTAAAGAGAAAGAAGGGAGAGAAGGAGAAAGAATGGGAAGAAAAAATAAGAGCAGAGAATGAATGGCACAGGGTTGCAGGAATGAAGAGGAGGATAAGGATTCAAGAGATGTTTATGAGTTAACTCTTAGTGCTGGAGAGTTTAGATGATGTGGGATGGCTAGGGAAAGGAAGCATCTCGAATGATACCTGGTGAATGGTTCAGGCCACTACACAGATGATAATGCCATTCACAGAGATAATGAACAAAGTTGCATAAGCAGGTTTAGGAAGATAGGTGAGTTCAGACAAGGCCATGTGACTTTAAGGTATCCTTAAAGTGGAAATATTCAGTATATTCAGTATACTGAAATATTCAGTAGAGTAATGACGGAGGCATTTGGGTTAAAGATAATCATTTAACAGTTATCTGCATTTAGTTGAAGCCAAGAAAGGGAACTGTATCACCAAAGGTGAGGTTGTGAAGCTGCTAGAGGATGAGGTCTTAGGACAGGAACCTAGTCACATAAAGGACTAGGGAAGAAGGACAAGCCACAACAAAGGCCCGAAGTTGTGTCAGAAGTCTGACAGCACCACCAGAAAAGTCAAAAGAAGAGAAAGGAGTCAATAGTTTTGAGTACCTCAAATGAGTCTATTCATAGTCATACTGACTGACGAATGTCCTTCAGTTTATTGCAATGATGTATATAAAACAGAAGCTAAAAAGAAGTTCAATGCCTGTAATAGGAATATGCATAAATAAATGACATAAACTATATAAGCTATTTTTTAAAGATTTTATTTATTTGACAGACAGAGATCACAAATAGGCAAAGAGGTAGGCACAGAGAGAGAGGGGGAAGCAGGCTCCCTGCTGAGCAGAGAGCCCGATGCGGGGCTTGATCCCAGGACCCTGAGATCATGACCTGAGCCGAAGGCAGCAGCCCAACCCACCCAGGCGCCCTATATAAAATATTTTATAGCAATTTTAAATTATGCTGCAGAAATATGCACATGGTATAGAAAAATATTCAAAATATGTTAGGATGTTTTTACCAAATAAATTTTTTCCCTGATAATGCTGTAAAATAGACAATACAGAGAAATTAAGAACATAGAAGTCAAACTGTAAACTGCTTGTGATTATGGATGACTTTGTTCTTTGCTTCTTGTGTTTTTCAGTTTCCTTTATAAACATGTTAACTTTTAAAAAATACATTTATTTTATTTTTTGCAGTGTTCCAAAATTCATTATTTATGCACCACACCCAGTGCTCCATGCAATATGTGCCCTTCTTAATAATACCCACCACCAGGCTCACCCAATCCCCCCCAACCCCTCCCTTCCAAAACCCTGTTTGTTTCTCAGAGTTCACAGTTTCTCATGGTTTATCTCCCCATCTGATTCCCCCAACTCACTTCTCCTCTCCATCTCCCTATGTCCTCCCTGTTATTCCTTATGCTCCACAAGTACGTGAAACCCTATGATAATTGACTCTCTCTGTTTGACTTATAAAAAATACATTTTTAAAACAAACAAACAAAAATCTCAACCTTTCAGAGGTAACAACTGCTATCAACTGCAACAACTGCTGACTACATTCTTCTAGACTGCCTTATATACATCTAAACATTTTAATGTAAATGAGATAATCACATTTGTTGCATTCCATGATCTGCTTTTTAGTTCTTGAATTTAATTTTTTCATAGACCTGTTGTGTAGCCAAGATCATGTCTGTGGAACTTAATTTTCTAAAACTATACTGTAATTTAAGTTTTGTTTGTTTGTTTGTTTGAGAGAGAGAGTTCATGGGAGCAGGGAGGGCCAAAGGGAGAGGGAGAGAGAATTTTTTTTCGAAGATTTTATTTATTTATTTGAGAGAGAGAGAGAGCATGAGAGGGGAGAAGGTCAGGGGGAGAAGCAGACTCCAGACAGAGCTGGGAGCCCAATGAAAGACTCCATCCCGGGACTCTGGGATCATGACCCGAGCCAAAGGCAGTGGCCCAACCAACTGAGCCATCCAGGTGCCCCAGGAAGAGAGACTTTTAACCAGGCTCCTTGCCCAGCATGGAGCCCAACAACCCTCACATGTTCATCTCACAACCCTGAAATCATGACTTGAGCTGAAATCAAGAGCTGGACACTTAACCAACTATGTGACCCAGGAGCCCCATATAATTTAAGATTTATAATGTTGATGAAATCATTCAGTGACTAATTCAAAATAATTCTGGCCAAGACCTGGGCAGCAAATGGAAAAGTAAGGAATTGTAAAAAGATGTATATTTTATTTATTTTTTTAAAGAGACTATTTATTTATTTGACAGAAAGAGATCACAAGTAGGGAGAGATGCAGGCCCAAAGAGAGAGAGGAAGATGCAGGCTCCCTGCTGAGCAGAGAGCCTGATGCAGGACTCGATTCCAGGACCCTGAGATCATGACCTGAGCTGAAGGCAGAGGCTTTAACCCACTGAGCCACCCAGGTGCCCAAGATGTATAATTTAGAAAGATGGTGTTTCTTTAGTATTCAAATGTAAGATTAAAGTCCCACGTATGTGTAGGTAGAACCCTCCCTGGCAGACCCTGGAGCTCTGACAGAGACGCCATCACCTCTCTCCTCTACCGTTCCCAGCTCTGATAGCAATGCGGGCTTCTGCAGTCTTTACTGGAAACCAACTCCTTCAAACACACTGAAGTAAAGCTAAGCATTTGAGACAGCCACAAAGTACAGGATATTCATTAATTTTGAATCCTCAGTAAACAGGTGGTAGTTAATACCACAGCATTAGCACAGTCAGGTGTGGGGTGTAGAACGAAAAGTGAAAGCAAGTGAAAGACAGAATGTCAATATTTAAGAGGCAGGCAGTTGGAGGAAGACCAAAAGAAGAGTGAAAAGAAATAAAGAAGTAGGAGAAAAAATTTGTCTTGTGAGGAGACATTACAAAAGAAGTGAATGACTAGTCAACAGGGTCTAATGCTAAATACGGAAAAGTCAAGCTAAATACGGCATTGGGGTTCGTTGGATCTGACAATAAGGTGTCATTACAGCACCTTGTGATAGTTTCAGAGTTTTAAGAGAAATGATTCTGATAGGAAGGAGAAGATTAAGTAGTAGGAAAAAAAAGACATGCTCAAGGGATGTATACTTTAGAATGAAGGCAATGGCCATGCTTATTGTTTATATATTGGATTATTTATACATATACAATGGAACTACTAGAGAGGAAGATGTTAAAAAGATACAAAAGAGGGGCACCTGGATGGCTCAGTGGGTTAAAGCCTCTGCCTTCGGCTCAGGTCATCATCCCAGGGTCCTGGGATCGAGCCCCGCATCGGGCTCTCTGCTCAGCGGGGAGCCTGCTTCCTCCTCTCTCTCTCTTCCTGCCTCTCTGCCTACATGTGATCTCTGTCTGTCAAATAAATAAATAAAATCTTTAAAAAAAAAAAAAAGATACAAAAGAGAGAGGACAGTGGGGTGGGATTAGGTGCTCAAAGGAAGAAATAACCTTAAATAGGAAGACGGAGCCTGGAGGGGAGGAGGAAGTGTGTGCAGCCAACCAGTCTGAAGGCATGCCTCAGGAAGCGGCAGGCAGCTCCCCCTTGGAAGGCCATCCTTCCCTTCATGAAGGATGAAACAAAATCGTGCTCTAAGAAAGCGAGGAGAGAAGCTTAGGTGGATGATTCTCTCCCTTAGAAGGGAGAACTGCCAATGCTTTCGGCCAGGGGCAAAATTCTCTTCTGGCAGAGTAAATAAATGAGGACTTAGAACACTGATTGGAAGAAGTCACTGAATCCTTATCTACTGAAACACAGGGGGGCAACAAATATAGGAAGAACCTGAATAATGATCAGTGCCAACACACGTCAAATACCTCTTCTCCAAATAGATGTTCTTTTTCTTCCCTTGTCAGTAACGTTACTTTTTTGCCTTTGATCCCAGAAAGGAGGTGAGAACATGTGGTGATCCACCCATAACATTCTTTCTGAGAAAAGAGAAGAGATAATTATTAAGTGGAAAAAAGTCAGACTATACCAACTTACGTCTATTGAGGAGCCGCCAAGTACAACTCTTCTAAATAAAACTCCATTCAATTAACTTGTTATCACTTCAGTTTGAAGATTTGGGCAGAAATGTTTCTCTGTGTATACAGACCCAAAATCACATCTTCTCTTATCCAGTGTCGTACTGGGACAAGGAGCAGTGAAGTGCCATAAAACAAGGTGAAGAAAGATCACTGGATTTACTATGGGCAAATGGTCTGTCCCAAAAAATGGTTCGCAACCAACCAGGCCAACTGGGAATATGTAAAGTAACAATAAAAATAGCCCACATTTACATGGCATTAATTATATGACAGATTCTGCTGTAAGCATGTGTAATATTAACTCATTTTATCTTCAGTATGAAATACGGGCTATGATTTTTATGAGGTATAACTGAAATAACATTATATTGAGAACAAACTTGTGGTTACTAGAGGGGAGGTGGGTGGGGGGACTGGGTGAAATAGGTGATGGGGATTCAGGAGGGCACTTGTCGTGATGAGCACAGGGTATCGTATAGAATTGTTGAATCACTATATTGTATACCTGAAACTAATATAACATTGTATTTTTTTTTAAAGATTTTATTTATTTACGTGACAGACAGAGATCACAAGTAGGCAGGGAGGCAGGCAGAGAGAGAGGAGGAAGCAGGCTCCCTGCTGAGCAGAGAGCCTGATGTGGGGCTTGATCCCAGGACCCCAGGATCATGACCTGAGCCGAAGGCAGAGGCTTTAACCCACTGAGCCACCCTGGCACCCTATAACATTCTATGTTAACTGGAATTGAATTAAAAATTATTTTTAAATTTTAAATTTTAAAAAATGGATTAACTCCAAAACACACACACACAAAAGAAATAACATTAATATCAGGTGAACAGCATAATGATTCAATACTTGTATATATGGCAACATGATCACTAATAAAGTCTAGTTAATATAAAGTTACAAACTTTTTTCTTGTGATGAGAATGGAACTATGTACTACTATTATTCTCATTTTTTTAGATGAAGAAACTGAAGAACAGAGCAGTTGGACATCTTGCCCAAGGTCATATTTATAGTTAAGGATAGCATTTGGGCTCTAATCCAGGTGGTATGGACTTTTAACTACTAAAAAACTCCCCAGCCCCCATTAAAATGAATAAATACAGATAGGAAGCACTGTTTGGGGGGCAGTGCCTGGGTGCCTTTAGTCAGTTAAGTGTCTGACTCGTGATCTCAGCTCAGGTCTTGATCTCAGGATCGTGAGTTCAAGCCCCACACTGGGCTCTGCGTGGAGCATTTTTTTTGGGGGGGGGGGCCTATTTTTTAAAAAAAAGCAGAAGTAGCACTGTTTTGGAAAAGTTGTTCACCCCTTATCTGCTGTGATACAGGAGAGATCTACAACAGGTCTCATTCACCTCAAGTGTATAATGATACTACATTCACTTAACCAAGATCTCTTAACAGCTAAGATCTGGCCTCAATATTTAAAAGAGATGTTATTCTTTATTATTGAATAACAGCAGAGTAAACCAGGAAACATTATCTTCTCTGGGGATGGAGATATGGTCACTTTAACCATCGAAAAACTGTACTGTGTGATGAAATAATGACCCACTTTAGATTCCTGAAATCAACCAGGAAGAACTGTAGTATGTCTTCTATTTTTCTTATTATTAGATCCAATTCTAATTGTGGGATTATTATGAAATGCCAGAGTCAAAAAATTTTAGAAACCGAATCTATAACCTTATATTCTAGATAAGGAAACTGAAGCCTATGGGGGTACAGTAAGTTTAACACAGCTTCGTTAATGTCACTGATAAATTTCAATTCTGGATTCAAGGGTTAGGATAATGTCTTATTGTATATCAGAAAGAGGACCAAACAAGGGATGTGAAACTATTGGATTCTAGTTCTAAGTTCATCTAATGTTTGACTTCTTGAGTAAATCCTTAAAAGTTTTGTATCTATTAAAAACAAATGAGGTTGGGGGCGCTTGGGTGGCTCAGTCGGTTAAGTGTTTGCCTTCAGCTCAGGTCATGATCCCAGGGTCCTGGGATCAAACTGCCCATCAGGCTCCACACTCAGCAGGATGCCTGTTTCTCTCTCTCCCTCTGCCTGCTGCACCCCCTGCTTGTGGTCTCTCTGTCAAATAAATAAATAAAATCTTAAAGGAAAAATAAGTTTGTTGGTTTACTCTAGGTGACCCTTATGCAGTGGGGAACTGGTGAAAACCATTTTGTGGGGCAAGGAGTCCTAATTTGTAGCATTTGTCGATTTCCATGCCATATACATCCCACCAAGACAATTTCAATGGTTCAATTTCAATGTTCAGTATGTTCTCAGTGAATGTGGAGCCGGGGATGCGTATGCACAGTCAGCTCCTGCTTGCCATTGTGAATCTCCAGCACAACACTGCCCCTAAGGATCTTTCCAGCTACAAAACTGAAGCATGTATTATTTAACTTTATTGTATCTAGAACAAAGAATTAGTTAATTTTGAAAATAGTAACAATAGTTTTGAAATCTTATTTCTTCAGAGTTAATTCATCATTCATGAGAAATAAACTATTCTCTAGTTGAATTTGCCTACTGTGAACCAGTTCCTAGTCATTTTCTCATAAACTTCTGAGATACTGAAAATACTACCATCGGACTTCTGATGGGGGTAAAAAAATAATCAGTAGGAATCTTTTGAAGAAAGTATTACTGTAATCTGTGGAGTTAAGCAAGTTTTCCTTCAAAACCTTCAACATCACCTTTGACCAGCTCTAGACCAGATAGTTTGGTTATTAATCAAAACATACAGATCTCTTTCCATCAATATTCTTATTTAATTCTGATAAAGTCTAATTCAGAGCTGTGTCAATAAATGCTTCTGGTGTAAAGTAAAAGCACTAAAATTCACGTCTGGGCTAAAGAAGAATTTAGAAATCAAGGGATGGTGCTAAATGTTAAGCCTATTGCTGTGGATCAAAAGCAGGAGAAAAAAGTTAAAAGAGATAGTCTTTTATAAGGTACTAATAAAGAGACTAAGGTGGTAATAGAGTTATTAAGAATCAGACTGGAGCAAGATACGCTAAGATCAGATGGTAAGCAAATAGAATCATTAACCGCTGGACAATCTCAATGGTCTTGGGAAACTAAATAATCCCCAAGACTTCTTAAAGAAGTAATTTATCTGGGCAGCTATGATGGAAGAATTGATTCACAACCATCAATAAAAGTGATCAAAATCCAAAAGATGCTTACTTTTTTTCCAGGAATAAATGTATATTTAAAATTTTATAATAAATGTGTACTTCAAGTTGAAGATTTTCCTGTATTTCCAAATAAGATTATGTTCAACATACCTTGTAATCAATTTTATATTTTGACCTCAGTGTTTTGGTAAGTACAGTTGTGAAAACTGAGTTATAGACTCCTTCTTTTAAAATATTCTACCCTTAACATGCACCTTTTCTGAGACTGGTCAAGGCAATTCGGTACAATCAGGCAGCAACATCCAGGAAGATCACCTCCCCCACTTTTTTCCCTCTAGTTTGTAGTTTTAGTGCCAAAATCAAGTCTTAAAATATTCCTCTCACAAAAATAAGGCAGCTTTATGCGGTAAAAACAGTAGTTTTTTGTCAAAGGCTATACTCTTCTGTCCTTATCTGCTGTTACCAACTGTCAGCATATTCTTTAAAGATCATATTTTTCTTCGCAGCAACACCTACGTGTAGCTTATTGGCTGTCTAGGTAAGGTTTACAGCCTAAGTGCATAACACTGTTGAATAAGAGCTCTGCTGTGGTTTCACAGGCCTGAATGTGCTGAGCCAATCCTGGTGTCTTCTGCACATCCCGGCGGATCTTAGAGAGGGAAGACTGGAATTCCTCATTGCAGTCGTTCTTGCTTTTGCTGTGGGTCTCATAGCACCTGCCGTGTTGGTTACAGCACTTTGTCAGGGAAGGGATGCCAATATTAAGGTGAACACTGAACAGTGGAGAGCCACATCCATTCGGCAGGGAGGGGTTATAATTGTAACCCGGGAAAGGCTTAGACCCCTCATTGCACTTGTACTGGCAGAGCCCATCCTCACCTCCCAGAAGGTCCCAAGCGGCGTTCAGTTACATGTCTATCTTGTGAACGCCGTTCTGGATGGTCTTCAGGGTGGCCCGCCAGTAGGTGGTCTGGGCCTGCTCCTGGCACCTGAGAGCGGTGGACACAAAGAGGAGGATCACAAGGGCGAGCGCGGGCAGCGGAAGGACAGCCATCTGTGCAACACTGGGCTGTGCCTCCACGGAGCCCACGGGGCGCCCTAGGCAGTGGCGCCAGCCCCGGGCTCGGCATCCCCAGCCGCCTCCATGCCCACGCTTCCTCCAAAAGATGCTTACTTAAGAGGATTCCCACTCCAGAATCTGTCCAGTATTAGGCAACTCTCATTTACTGGAAAGGAGCCCAAGAAATATTATATTGTGGGAAACTATAACTATATCATCACTGCAGTAGGTTGGCAAGATGTTATTCTTCCAGTGCTGGAATGCGGTTGGAGAATGGCACAAGCCACACAGCATCACAGTGTACCTGCGTTAGACAAGGCTTCTCTGGAGGACCATCTTCCACTCTACATGATGCGGGATCAGGATGAGGCCACAGGAGTCCCTGAGCCGGATGCAATAAAAATTCATGTACCAGACAGGGTGCCCAGGAGATGAGGGAAACTAAGCATTCCATTTTTTATAGAGTACTGAGGCACTTCCAGGGCAATGGGGTCTGCTAAGCCCTAATCTAGTTTTTTGTCTTGAATATTTATCTATCTATCTGTCTATCCATTTATCGAGAGAGAGAGCAGGAGCAGGGGGAAGGGCAGAGAGCAAGAATCTCAAGCAGATTCTGTGCTAAGTAAGGAGCCTGATGCAGGGCTCCATCTCAGCCACCCAGGCGCCCTAGAAATTTTTTCAAACCTTGACTGCTATATGAAATAAAATGGGAAAATTTTGGTCATTATCTATGCCCTTAAATTGTTTATATAGGATAGGGATTACCTGATTCTTGAAAGTCTGAAAACACTTGTCTGTGGAGTACAGGCAAAATTTTTAGTATTTTTTTGTTTTCTGTTTTTAATCAATGCATTCATTTCCTCTCTGAAAAATTGGCCAATTTTACCCATCTAAAGTTAATTTTACTTAATTTATATTTTCCTAGAAAAGTCTCCATCTCCTAGAGATTTTGAAATTAGTAAGATAGTGCACATAAAATATTTTACAGCCTAGTTTTTAAAAACAGTGAAACCGGGGCACCTGGGTGGCTAAGTGGGTTAAGCCTCTGCCTTCGGCTCAGGTCATGGTCTCAGGGTCCTGGGATCGAGCCCCATATCGGGCTCTCTGCTCAGCGGGGAGCCTGCTTCTCTCTCTCTCTCTCTCTCTCTCTCTCTTTGCCTGCCTCTCTACCTACTTGTGATCTCTCTCTCTGTCAAATAAATAAATAAAATCTTAAAAGAACAACAACAACAACAACAGTGAGACCTATCCTATATATGACATAAAATACTTATGTAAAATTTAATAAGAACAGTCATCTAAACATCACACAGGCCAGAAAAGAGGAACCACCTGTACCTTATATGCCAGTCCTTATATACCATCATATATTTATCCATCCCACTGACTGTGAACAGGTCTGAAAGCCTAATCTCAGCTGTACCTTATGAAACTAGAAAAGAAAGAGAAAATTAAATCTAAAGAAGTAAAAAAAAGGAAATAAAAAAGGCCAGACTGAAATTAAGGAAGTAGAAAACAGAAAAATAGAGAAAATCGATGAGACCAAAAGCTGGTTTTTGAGAGTAAGAAAAATGGTAACTCTTTTTGTAGAATGATGAGGACAGAGAGCGAAGACACAAATTTTCAATAATAGGAAGGAGTGTATGCACATCCTATCATTATTAAAAGGCTAATAGGACAATAATATGAACAACTGTGTCAATGAACTAAACAACTGAGATGAAATCACAAATTCCTTATAAAACCAAAGCCACTGAGCGTACTCAAGAAGAAAAAGATCATAGCCTTGTATCTAATAAAGATATTTCCTTGAATCTATTGAAGAAATTAGATAGCCTTTTATCTGAGTAGCTCATTTTTGTAATTTACAACCTTCCCACAGAACCTAGATGGCTTCACTGATTAATTCCACCAAACATCTAAGGAAACAACAATTGATAGTTCTACAAGAAATTGTTCCAGAAAATAGAAGTCTCATTCTAAGAAGCCAGCATTACCCTGATATTAAAACCAAAGGCTTTAGAAAACAAGACCACATAATCAATATCGCTCATGAACATCAATGCAAAGATTCTAAACAAAACTACAAACTCAATTTTGCAACATATAAAAAAGATAATACATCATGATCAAGTGGGGTTTATCCTAGGGATGCAAAGTTGGCTTAAGTTCAATTCAAAAATCAATCAAGGTACAGCAGTTGCCCTCTTCTCCATGGGGACTATGTTCCAAGACCCCCAGCAGGTGCCCAAAACCAAACCACATATAGTACCAAACCCTATATAAACTATGCTTTTTCCTTTATGTACATATGTATGATAAAGGACACAGTAAGAGATTAATAACAAACTATAAAATAGAATAATTATAACAATATACTGTAATAAAAGTATGTTAATGTGCTCTCTCACTCTCTAAATGTCTTACTGTACTGTACTCACCCTTCTTATAATGATATGATATGATATGATATGATATGATGAGGTGAAGTGAGGTGAATGACATAGGCAGCGTGACCTAGCATGAAGCTGTTATTGACCTTGTGATGCTACATCAGAACAAAGATCACCTACTGGGCTGGACTGTGTTGGCAGTGCATAACTGAAAAGGTGGAAAGTGGAACTGTGATAAGGGGGGACTACTGGAATTCACCATATTAGAAAAGTAAAAAACACAATTCATATGACCATCTCATTCAATGCAAAAAAGGATTTGAAAAATTAAAAAATTTATCGTTGGGGGCACCTGGGTGGCTCAGTGGGTTAAGCCTCTGCCTTCAGCTCAGGTCATGATCCCAGCCAGGGTCCTGGGATCGAGCCCCACATCGGGCTCTCTGCTCAGCAGGGAACCTGCTTCCCTTCCCCTCTCTCTGCCTGCCTCTCTGCCTACTTGTGATCTCTGTCAAATAAATAAATAAAAATCTTTAAAAAAAAATTTATCTTTGACTTTAAAAAGCTTTTTCAGGAGTGCCTGGGTGGCTCAATCAGTTAAGTGTTAGACTCTTGGTTTTGGCTCAGGTCATGATTGCAGGATCATGAGCTCCAGCCCCACATCAAGCTCTGTGCTCAACACAGAGTTGGCTTGGGATTCTTTCCCCTCCCTCTCTCACTCCCTATGTTCTTCATGCTGGCTCTCTCTTCCTCTCACTCTCTCTCCAATTAATAAATAAATAAATATCTTTAAGAAGTTTTTTCAGCAAACATGGACTAAAAAGGAACTTCCTTAAGCTGATAAAGGACATCTGTGAAACACCTACAGCCACAGTTCTATTTAAAGATGACAGAATAAGCACTTTTCACCTAAGACAGACAAGGTAAAGATATGAGCTTTTACCACTTTTATTCAACCTGGTACTGGAGAGTCTAGGTAGTGCAAAAGTCAAGGAGACTAAATAAAAAGCATACAGGGGCACCTGGGTGGCTCAGTGGGTTAAGCCTCTGCCTTCGGCTCAGGTCATGATCTCTCTCAGGGTCCTGGGATCGAGTCCGGCATCGGCCTCTCTGCTCAGCAGGGGGTCTGTTTCCCTTCCTCTCTCTCTACCTGCCTCTCTGCCTACCTGTGATCTCTGTCAAATAAATAAATAAAATCTTAAAATAAAATAAAATAAAATAAAAAATAAAAGGCACACAGATTGGAAAGAGAGAAGACTGCTCCTATCTTCAGATGCCGTGACTGTATATAAAGAAAAGTATAAAGATCCTAAATGGGAAATAAAACTGCTTAAAAAAAATAAGTTCAGCAAGGTCAGTGTACATTTTTTTTCTATTTTTCATTTTTTTAAAAGATTTTGATTTATTTATTTGACAGAGAGAGGGAGAGAGACACCAAGAAAGAGAACACAAACAGGGGGAGTGGGCGAGGGAACAGCAGGCTCCCTGCTGAGCAGGGAACCCAATACAGGGCTCGATCCTAGGACCCTGGGATCACGACCTGAGCCAAAGGCAAATGCTTAACAACTGAGTCACATAGGCACCCCTGAAATCAATATATTTTTTAAATCAATTATAAGTCTATATATTATCAATAAATAATCAGAAATTGAAATTACAAATGAACCACTTACTAAAAAAAAAAAAACAAAAACAAATGAAACACTTATAATAGTACCAAAATATGAATTATGTAGGGATAAGTCTGACAAAAGATGTGTAGCAGCGTCAGAGTGTCTCAGCTGGTTAAGTGTCTGCGTTCCGCTCAGGTCATGATCCTGGAATCCTGGGATCAAGGCCTATGTAGGGCTCCCTGCTGGGTGGTGTGCCTACTTCTCCCTCACCTCTTCCCCACCTCTTGTGCTCTCACTCTCTCTCTCATGTGCTCTCCCTCATGTGTGCTCTCATATAAATAAAATCTTTTAAAAAAAGATGTGTAATGCCTATACTCTACAAACTATTATGGAAAACCTATATACAATAAAAATTTGTCAAAAGAAATAAAGGACTTCAATCAATGGAGAGATACACCGTCTTCAGAGATTCAAAGACTGAATATCGTCAGTATGTCAATTCTTCACAAATTGATCAATGAATAAGATGTAATCACAATCAAAATCCCAACAGGGCTTTTTGGAGGAATTGCTAAGCTAATTTTTAAAATTTCATATATAGAAAGCAAAAGACCTAGAATGGCCTGCTTAGTCCTGAAAAAGAACAACAAGGACACCGAGGGGCTCAGGCAGTAAAGCATCTGCCTTTGGCTCAGGTCATGATCCTGGAATCCTGGGACCAAGCCCCACGTAGGGCTCCCTACTCAGCAGGAAGCCTGCTTCTTCCTATCCCTCTGCTCTTTCCCCCGCTCTCTCTCTCACTCTCTCAAATAAATAAAATCTTTGAGGGAAAAAAAAAAAAGAACAAATTTGGAGGATACACTACTGGATTTCAAAAGTGTAAAACTGCAGTCTTATTAACAGTCTCAAGACAGTCTCATTAACAGAACACAACAGAATGTCCGGAACAGTATCCACCGCAGATGACAGACCATATCAAGTGTTGACAAGGAAGTGAAGCAACTGCCACATTCCTACACACTGGGGGGAGTGTACAATGTTTCAACTACCTTGGAAGACAGTTTGACAGTTTCTTAAAAGGTAAACATACACACATACCATTGTGACTTAGACATTCCATTCCTAGATACCTGCTCAAGAGAAATGAAAGCAATGCATCTGTATGTGAATATGCATTGGAACTTTGCTATAATCAAAACAGCAACAATTCAAATGCCCATCAACAGAGAATGTATAGAATGGACAGTGTACATCCACACAAGGAAATACTACTTAGCACTAAAATGCATGACCTTTTAATAAAAGCAACAATGTGTATGAATCTCAAAAGAAATTATGACTCCTCAAAGAAGTCAGACCAAAAAAGTGTACATTCTGTATAATTCTATTCATATAAATTCTATAAATTAAAAATAATCTTTGGTATTAGAAAGTGCATCAGACATTGCCTAGGGAAGGGATGAGGCTGGAAGGAGAAATGATAAAGGGGCACAAGGAAACTTTGAGTGTGTTAGGTATTTTCTTTTTATCGTCATAACCGTCTTGTGGGTGTATCCATAATTCAGAAATTATCAGACTGTATACTTTATATATGTGTAGTTTTTAGTAAATCAAGTCAACCTAAGAAGTTTGCTGAAAACAAACAAAAGTAAAGGGAAGATAGTGCTATTACCTTCATCTCATTCAGCTCGTGAAGTTCCTTAGCAGGATTTTTTTCTAAGTGACCTGCCTTATTCAGGGCCATAGCTGTTACCATGCCTTTGCAACAACTGGGGGGACAAAAAGTACACACACAACATGACCGATTTATTGTTGGTTCCTCTTCTAAGTGTTTCAAATCCCTATACAGTGGAGTTTTACCATAATAATTAATCTGTTGAGAATAATTTCTCAGTTTCTCACCCTTATCTGTCCCCCACCCATTTTTCTCATTCTTGACCACTGGTAACACTGAATGGAAATGAAGCAGAAATTTGGCTAGACCATAAAAGCTACTTCCTGAATTTGAAACAATCCTAGTGACACATGCTTCCTAGTAAATAAATTACAATTTTTCACACCTCATCTGTATTTGGTAGGAATCTCCCACTTTTTCAGATATAAGGAATTTTCAGTTGACATTTTTTAAGAGATGTTTTGGGGGCACCTGGATAGCTCTGTTAGTTAAGTGTCTGCCTTCAGCTCAGGTTGTGATCTCGAGGTCCTGGGATGGAGCCCTGCATTGGGCTCGCCGCTCAGCTTGTTTCTCCCTTTCCCTTTCCCTCTACCCACTCTCTCTCTCTCTCAAATAGATAATAAATAATTTTTTTTAAAAAAGAGATGTTTCAGTTGGTGTTCAGTGAGACCAAACATATTTAGTGAAATATAAGTGTACAATCAGTTTTGTATGGAATGACACAGGAAGTACAAGCTTCTTCATAAATGCTCCCCATTATATGCAAACATGCAAGATACATCTTAATGCAAACAAATTGACATTTTTTGTTTAATTTGGTTTTCTTTTTACTAATTCTCACTCCCACCCTACCTATGGTAACACTGTTCAAAGGAATTCGAAAGCCATTGGGAAAACACTACTGCTACCTCCCTACCCTTATCTCCTCTACTTTATGTCACATTTAATCTTCAAAAGGACAATAATAAAACAACAGAGAGTTTCACCTGTTCAAATAGCTGGAATATTGCGCCAACTTTCTGGCCAGTGCAATTGCGTCTAGCTCCAACTTTGCAACTCCCAGATCATGTTTCTCAGCACTTTCCTCCCTCAAATTTGGGAGAGTGTTTTGGTCAGTGAAGTCAGGCACCATTAAAATCAACAAGCTTACCATCCACTGGATCATAGATATATGCAATTCATCCATCTGTTAAAAAATGATTATAATATAAATGACTTATTTTAAATAAATCAAACAGTGAAAACCATACAAATTTTAAAAAAGAAATCACACCTGTGTCCAACTTTAAACAACACTCTCATTCTTAACGACATCAAATCATCACTACTCAGCTAGGGTAAACTTAGTTTCTGTTGTTTACTATGCAAACTCCATTAAACTACCCTCCTCCTCCTCTTTAGCTTGGTCAAGGGTATTAACCTATGGAAGCCACAGTTCCCCAATCGTGTACCAAGGCATTGAAAGGCTCTGCAGCCAAACCTCAAGGATGTCATGGGACTTTAAATTCTTGAGGGACGTGATAGTGTTATGTGACATCTATCAGCACAGCACGAACTTGACATAGATCGCAGTTCCAACATTAGATGCACTGTACCACTTTTGATGGCTTCCTACCTTTGCAAAGCTGGTTTTATTGACGGTTTTGTGGTTAAAAAAAAAGTACTTTGGGAAAATCAAGGTACAACAGGCAATGAGGGTGGTACTGTCCAACCCATTTCCAAGGTTAAAGTGGTACAGTGTTCAAGTACGTATGTTCCATTGATGAATGATTTTGATGAGAGGAAAACAAAATAAAAGATTCTCTTTTTCTCAATGTATGTATATCTAACAAGTTAAATTAAAACATTATATTTTACAAAGCTTATTTGAATAAGCAATTAGAATCAGACAGCATCAAAACCAAAAAGTGGTTAGGGACGTTCTGCAGGTTGGGGCCAGGATAAACATTTTAATAGAGAAGATGCTAAAGTAGAGAAAAGAAATTATTTAATTGATTATAACTCAAATGTTTGCCCTATTTGGGAAAATTCAGGTATTTGGATATCATGATAGTTGTCCTTGTGTTTCATTTTTTCATAATCAAGAGAATCTAGTTGACTGTTTAAGATTTTTTTTTTAAGATTTTATTATTTATTTGACAAAGAGATCACAAGTAGGCAGAGAGGCAGAGAGAGAGAGAGAGAGAGAGAGAGGAGGAAGCAGGCTCCCTGCTGAGCAGAGAGCCTGATGCGGAACTTGATCCCAGGACCCTGAGATTATGACCTGAGCCGAAGGCAGCAACTTAACCCACTGAGCCACCCAGGCGCCCCTATAATTAGTTCTTGAGTTTTGTTTTCTCAGGTTCAAGTGCTCTTCATGACCTCCTCTGGCCTTGATTTGTTTATAGAAGCTACCGGTGGCCCAAGAGCTACCCCAGTCTAATGGCCTCCTTGTTTAACTGTTTTAACATGTATTACTTTTTCAAACAGTTACTAAGTTATTAGGAAGAAATATTTAGTAAGTTGTTTGAACATAGCTACTTAATAAACTGAACTCTGGAGTTTTTCTTTTGGTTGAGGAGTATGAAAATACTGAAACCCAAAGAGCAGTAACTGGTCAAGTTTGGGAACCTCTGCATTATGCTATTTGGAGAAGCTGGGACCCAGAAATCAAATGCAGAAAACTTCATGAAATGCAAACGTCAAGCACACCATCCTCTTCACGTGCTCCCTCCCCTTTCTCTGTTGATGAGTTCCTCAGTACTCTTCTCTAGGCTTAAATATGACCTACTCTGAGAAGTCTTTTTAACTTCCCCTAGCTTTAATTTGCTCCTTTCCCCACATTTCTATGGTACTTTGTACATCCCTATTATAACGGTTTGCACATCTGTGACCTCAATTAGCCAGTGCATCTCTTTTTTTTTTTTAAGATTTTATTTATTTATCAGAGAGAGAGGGGGAGAGAGCGCAAGCACAGGCAGACAGAATGGCAGGCAGAGGCAGAGGGAGAAGCAGGCTCCCCACCGAGCAAGGAGCCTGATGTGGGACTCGATCCCAGGACGCTGGGATCATGACCTGAGCCGAAGACAGCTGCTTAACCAACTAAGCCACCCAGGCATCCCAGCCAGTGCATCTCTTTAAGACATGGCCCATCATTTTATCACTCAAAACCACACACAGTACTTGGCAAAGAATTAAGTGCTTAATAGATGTTTGTTAAATCGATAAATAATAATCAAACTTGGTAGCCCATCTGATAGTAAAACACAAGCCCCCCACCTCAGAAGGAAACATTATTAATGACCTAAAGCAATGTTGATGAATGTATTTTTACACCTTAATTAACACATCAGGAAAAGGGCAACTCTTCCTGAGGAATGGTTTAAAAAAGATTGTTATCCATTTTACAAGTTAAAAGATATTCCCCCCCCACATTCACAAGCTATGCCCCTTCTGCTTCTCAAAGTAAATAAATCCCTAACTGTTCTTTCTTATACCAATGGCCTGGATTATACTGTCATAGAAACTACTCATTTGTGCTTATACAAAATATAAATCAATCCTTGAACTCTTCCTAATAGACAAAAAGAAACATGTTATCTTCATTTCAGAGTTATACTGGAGAGACTAAATGGTAGAATCTAGGGCATGCAATAGTTCATAGGTGAATTTAAAATTAGAATCAAATTAAGCACGAAAGTATATCTTTCACTTTCACAAAGATATGAAAGCATTCTTTGTAATTAGATAGAGAGTACATATGGTAAGTTTTATAATAAACCAGAGGTTTACTGTGATCTGGATACAAAATCCTAAGAGAATTTTTAATGAATTAAGTGCTTTTTCTTTTATGAAAAGACTTGCTCCAAATTTACTAATCTTGTCAGGGATGACAAGTAGCTTACTTAGCCACCTTCTAGCTGATTTTTTAAATCATATTTAATTTGTCCCTTCAAAATATAAGTGATGTTTAATAATGAGTAAGAGAAATTTATGTTATGGACAGGTCATTTTGAAAATGGATAGAAGAATTTCTATCTTGGTATGATTCTGCTGCTGAAAATGACACATAGCTCATTTTTTAAAACTTTCTAATTTATATACTTGAAAATCTGGAAATAAGTTTCTAATTGTTCTAAAATCTTACAGTTAAAGTGTTTCATCTGGCTGAGAATCTTTTGTTAAAATGTAGAAGTGCCCCAACGTCTAATGTCAGCAAGAACAACTGACTGACATTACGATAGAGGGAAAATTTAACTAGTCACAATTTAATAGAAACCTCTGCATAACACTCATGGAATTAAAGGCTGAGACTTATTATTTAATAAAGACAGTCAATTATGCACTTCTTCAATTTTGATTCATGTTTCTTTGTGAGCTATCATTTCAGAGTGACAGTCTTTAAAAGCAAGTGCTGAAGCTGACCTTCAAATGACTTTATCACTAAGTATTAACTTGTGATTATAAAAAATTATGAAGCCTGTTCTCTCACATTTTACTAAAAATTATCTTAAAGTGTTTTTTACTTCAGCCTGTTCCACTGTTTGCACGTGTGTTATACACATAAGTTATATACAAAAGACAAAGATCTTTTTGCTGAGACACATAGTGGACAGGGTTTGAGGATCAGTGTTTTAGCCCATCAAGCAGTACAGAATAGATGGAATTTATGACATAAAGGGAAAAACAAAACAAAACTGAAGGTAAGAAAATGAATCAGAGAAGAAAATGAATGATGGGTGGAACAAAGGAAACTTTTTCATTTTTATATAGTTATGGAAGTTAATATGGATATACACAGTTCCTTTGGGAATTGATAATCTTGCAAGGTTTCTACACACTATAACACCATAATGTAGTATTAAAATAGAGGTATATTAAGGCACTTTCTAAATAAGCCTGTATTATTATAAAGATTGAATTCAATAATATAAAAAATTGAGTAAATGATTCCATGGAGATAAATACCTAATAGTAAATTATTTACCGAAGAAGGAGTTAATGTAGCAATACCATAAGACAACAGTGCTGGAATGTTCTTTCTTTCTTCATTCAATAAGTGTTTATTAAGTCTCATTATGCGACAGTACTTTGTTACCCTTTTTCTTAATTTTGGTTGTCTTCCAAGTCATAGAAATTTCTCCTAAGTCTGGGGATCCCCTGGATTCAGTCTTCCAGTCTTTACATATGTGCGCCTCAACTCTTGGTGTCTATATATTTACAATATATTCATAGACTGATATAACGTAATGCTTCATAAATAGCATTTTCATATAACATCACAGTCTCTGCCTTTCAAATTCCTTTTTAAAAAATTTTTATTTATTTGAGAGACAGAGAGAGAGACCAAAAGAGACAGAGACAGAGCATGAGTGGAGGGGGTGGGAAGAGAGAGAAGCAAACTCCCTACTGAGCAGGAAGCCAGTCACAGGGGTCCATCCCAGAACCCTGGGATCATGCCCTGAGCTGAAGACACCTGCTTAACTGACTGAGCCACCAAGGCACTCCTTAAATTTCAAATTTAAGCAATATTTAAGTGAAATAAGTTCCTTTACCAATTTTGTAAGATCAAATATTTGTATATTGTTTAATTATAGTAAGAGATTCCTGTGTGAATCTAGATTATAATTAAGACTAGGCAGTAGGAGTAAATGCAGTAAACTATGCCTTTGGAAATTATTATTTCATGCTGTGCTGGCTAAGAAGTCCACAGGTTCAGGGGCACCGGGGTGGCTCAGTAGTTGATCACCTGGCTCTTGATTTTGGCTCAGGTCATGGTTCAGGGCCATGAGATCTAGCTCCATATCTGGCTCTGTGCTCAGTGGGGATTCAGCTTGGGATTCTCTCTCCCTCTCCTTCTGCCCCTCCCCCAACTCATGTGTATGCTCTATCTCTAAAATAAATAAATCTTAAAAAAAAAAAAGGAAAAGAAGTTCACAGGTTCACTTCTTCAGAATTGCAGAAGAATTCTATTTGTCCTAAAAATGATAGACTAACATATATGGTGGCATCTTATCTTTCTTCCTAATATCATGTTTCTGTCATCCCTCAGCCAGGCAGGAACACCAACATAAATACTTAAAATGTTCACATTCCAGACTAATACTATAAAGGAAAAAAAATCAGTATACTGAGTAAAGCGTAAAGATAATAATTAGAACTTGAAACTTTTGATCATCTCTGAAACTTCATTCCTAGTGCAGGAACATAC
The DNA here is from genome assembly GCF_009829155.1 of Mustela erminea. NCBI lineage: Eukaryota > Metazoa > Chordata > Mammalia > Carnivora > Mustelidae > Mustela > Mustela erminea. The sequence goes on from NC_045630.1 coordinate 23,313,466, forward strand.
TACATTTAAAAATCCCTACAGGGGTGCCTGGGTGGCTCAGTGGGTTAAGCCACTGCCTTCGGCTCAGGTCATGATCTCAGGGTCCTGGGATCGAGTCCTGCATCGGGCTCTCTGCTCAGTCCTGCTTCCCTCTCTCTCTCTCTCTGCCTGCCTCTGTCTCCATCTACTTGTGATCTCTCTGTCAAATAAATAAATAAATAATCTTTTTTTAAAAAATTAAAAAGTAATAAAATAATAAAATAAAATTCCTACAAATCGGGGCGCCTGGGTGGCTCAGTGGGTTAAGCCTCTGCCTTTGGCTCAGGTCATGATCTCAGGGTCCTGGGATCGAGCCCCACATCGGGCTCTCTGCACAGCAGGGAGCCTGCTTGCTCCTCTCTCTCTATGTCGAATGAATAAATAAAATCTTAAAAAAAAAATCCCTGCAAATCATTTGAGTAATAATATCACAAAAGTTCCCAGTGTGCCCTCCTAACCTCCTGCTTCAGTTGGATAGTCATGACCTAGTCTCTCCTTGAAGAAAACTCCCAGCCAAGGCAAAATATAATTTCACAAACCCCTATAAGTACATACATGGCGCTGAAGTTCAATGTTACCATTGTTAATTTCATTGCTTATCTTCAAAAGCCATTGTTGAATCATGTTAAATATTTGTGCTTGAAGTACCCTGAAGGAAAAAAATCAAGTAAAATAAATATAAGATATAGAGTATAAAAGCCTATCAACTAAAAGAAAAGGTTTTATTTGGGTGGGCCTAGAAATGTTGGTGTTGACAACTCTTTGAGAATTCAGAGAAAGGGAAATGAAAGCCCTGAATTACCTGGTATAATGGCTTACTCATTATCACAGCCTTCCTAACCCTGGGCAGGTAGCAACTGGCATTATGCACTTTAAACAAGGTGAATCTTATGTTCGGTGCTAGCTCTCTACTATAAAAACTCACCCTCGTACCCTTTACATTCACTTCTAGGCAGTGAGGCCACAAAGTGAGGAGAACGAATTTTGAAATTCTCAAGAGATCGATTTCCAACATGAAAGTGTGAGGAGCAAAGTTGATCCGTGCCACCCCCCCTGCGCCCCCCTACCCAGCCCCCAACCCCCCACCCCACCAAGTGAGGCTGGTGAGAATTACTTAAAAAACAAAACAAAACCAAAACACTGAAAGCCTCTGGAAACATCCTAAGGACAAAGAGCAACTGAAGAAACATGTGTTCAAGACAATCTATGAAAACTCAATAAGAAACGTAAGAAGAGCCTGTGGTATTTAAAACAAGCCTTCTCTAGCTCGCGCGCGCGCGCTCTCTCTCTCTCTCTCTCTCTCTCTCCCCTCTCAGCTCAGTAAGGCGAAACTCCACCCCAGACTGCTGCAGCCAAGAACACAGAACTCCCTCCCTCACCCTCCAGCTCGCAGTCGGAGGGCTTTCTTCCTGGGAGGCACCAGACTTCCAAAGCTTCTTACATGACCCCAGCTACCTATTGCTGAGGCTACGTACTGGGAAAATGTAGCTGAGAAGTGGGGATTCCCTTCTGTCCAGAAGAAAGCTGTGGGAACTTACGGGCCAGAATCCACATCCATATACTGAGGAACAGTACCAATAATGTTTATCGATGTATCCAACTGCGATTTCATTTCATTAACTTTTCCATTAAGTCTTTCCCATTCTTCATGAAGCATATCAGGAAACTGCAGGCCATTTACCAACTTGAAAGAACAGAAGTCTAGAGAACTAACCAAACTTGAAAGAATTTTAGATATACCTAGAAAAGTGAGGAAAGTACTAACTTTAAAAAGCATTCATTCATAAGTCTACCATTGCAATAATAAATTACAAAAATACCAACGGGGAGGGCCTTATCTTCTTTCATCTTTTTATTACCCTACAGTTTGCCAAGCAGGGAACCTTGCAAAGAGTAGTTCTTAAACAAATGTTCAGTAAATAAACACAGTGCAGTCAGTGCTTTCCTGACTTTCAGACTAGTTGTTTCTTTGACGACAGTTTATACTCTTAAGTTTCTTGTCTTCTCAGCAGAGAACTAAATGCAGAAACTACAAATTACAGTTTTCTATAACAGGCATTAACTCACTCAATCATTCTGTTAAGACAATGATGATAAGCAGCTCCTTTGTGACCATAGGGTAGTTAATAACAGAAATGAGAATGGTTTAACACTTGAGTCATTTTTTCGGTCATTGTTCAGGTTTTCATAAAGCTTATTGTTTTGGTCTGAATAAGGATTGAGTCTGGATCCTAATCTTTGACAAATTCACTGTGAAATCATGGTAAAATATCACCTCTATACTTTTGTCTTAACTCATTTGCAAAATAAGAGATGATATGCTCCTATCTCAGGGGCACCTGGGTGGCTCAGTCAGTTATGCATCTGCTTTTGGCTCAGGTCATGATCACAGGGTCCTGGAATCGAGTCCCACATCAGGCTCTCTGCTCAGCAAGGAGTCTGCTTCTTCCCCTTCTCCCTCCTACTCTTCCTCTGTGTTCTTCCTCTCTCTTTCAAATAAATAAATAAAATCTTTAAAAAAAGAAAAGACTGAGGGTTGCTGGGGGGAGGGAGGTTGGGAGAAGGGAGTGGGATTATGGACATTGGGGAGGGTATGTGCTTTGGTGAGTGCTGTGAAGTGTGTAAACCTGGTGATTCACAGACCTGTACCCCTGGGGATAAAAATATATGTTTATAAAAAATTAAAAATTAAAAATTAAAAAAAAAAAGAAAAGGAATGCTCCTACCTTAGAGATTTATAAAGAGAAATGGTTAAAAACTAAAATTTTTGTCCTTAATGAAATTTTTTACTAATGAAATATTTTACTAATGAAATATTATGAAATAATTTAATGAAATATTATGAAATATTTTAATTAATGAAATATTTTACTTCATTAGGAAATTTTGATCTCTTATGAGTATTCAAAATGATCTGTTAATTTCACTATTCATTCATCATTTTGACTTCCTCATTTATTTTAAACCATTTACTACTTCATTTTTTTCTCTTCCCACTATATATTTTCATGGGAATTATTACCTTCTTATCTCTAACATATTACTGATGCCATAGATAATTAAGATTGCATTTTCCCAATGAAGTAGTTTTATGTTGAACAACAGTGCCAGTCAATGAACCAGGATTGCCCTAACATTTCACTGCTTATTCTTTTTTTTTCCCTTTTTTTTTTTTTTTTTTTAATTTTAAGTAGGCTCCATTGCTCAACATGGGCCTGAACTCATGACACTGAGATCAAGAGTCACATGCTCTACCAAGTGAGCTCGCCAGGCAGCCTAGCTGAGGATTCCTATGTAACATATGACACAGTGAATAAAGTCATCATTCTCATGAAATACAGTATCATTCAGAGTCTCAGATTATCTCTAGGATTTCTCACATACAATGTCCAACATCAATCAGAAACAGTCAAGGATGTGAAACGAATTGACTCTTATGAGTCAAGACAAAATACAGACAATAAAAAGAGACCTATAGGAGAACCAGATAGTACCAAATTATCTGGCATGAATTTTAAAAATTAACTGTGAGCAGAACAGAAAACCAAAAAGTACATCCACACTTATATGGTCAATTAATCTATGACAAAGGAGGTAAGTATATATGATTGACAAAAGACAATCTCTTTGATAAATGGTACTGGAAAAACTGAACAGCTGCATGCAAAAGAATGAAACTGGACCATTGTCTTATACCATACACAAAAATAAACACAAAATGGATTAAAAACTAAATGTAAGACCTGAAACCATAAAACTCCTAGAAGGAAACAGGCAGTAATCTATTATAAGTGATCAAGATGGCTGGTACTGGCACAAGGACACACATCCAGATCAATGGAATAGAATTCAAAGTCCAGAAATAAACCCATACATCCATGGTCAACTAATTTTTGACAAGAGTGTCAAGATCATTAAATGTGGAAAACATGGTCTTTCTAACAAATGATAGTGGGATAACTGAATATCCACATGCAAAAGAAGGCTTTACCTCATACTATGTATAAAAATTAACTCAAAATGGGATGCCTGGGTGGCTCAGTTAGTTAAGCAGCTGCCTTCGGCTCAGGTCATGATCCCAGCGTCCTGGGATCAAGTTCCACATCGGGCTCCTTGCTTGGCAAGGAGTCTGCTTCCCCTCTGCCTCTGCCTGCCGCTCTGTCTGCCTGTGCACTCTTGCTCGCTCTCTCTCTCTCTCTCTGGCAAATAAATAAATAAAATCTTTTAAAAAAATTAACCCAAAATGGTCAAATATCATAATATAAGCGCAAAAACTACAAAACTCTTAGATGAACACATAAGGGTAAGCTTCATGACTTTAAATTTGGCAAAGGATTCAAAGATATGACACTGAAAGCACAAAAAAAAAAAAAAGAAAAAAAGGTAAATTGGACTTCATCAAAATTTAAAATTTTGGACTGCAAAGGACACCATCCAAAAAATGAAAAAATAGCCCATGGAGTAAGAGAAAATATTTACAATTCATATAGCTGAAAAAAACACTTGTATAGAGAGTATATAAAGAACTCTAACAAATCAGTAACAGAAAGACAAAAAAAAAAAATTAAAACATGGACAAAGAATCTGCATAGACATTTCTCCAAAGAAGATATATAAATGGCTAATAAGCTTTAAAAAGATGCTCAACATCAGTAGTCATCAGGAAAACACGAATCAAAACCATTATGAGATACTACTACATACCCACTCATATGGCTAGAATCAAAAGTCAGACAACAAGTGATGGCAAGGATGTGGAGAAATCAGAGCCCTCATACACTGGGGGTCGGTATTTAAAACTGTGATAATGGTGGCACAAGTCCGTGAATGTACTAAAAATCATCAAATTATATACTTTTTAAAAAGGTTTTGTTTATTTATTTGAGAGACAGAGAGAGCATGAACTGAGGGAGAGGCAGACTCCCACTGAGCAGGGATTCTGACTCGGAGCTCGGTCCCAGGACCCTGGGATCATGACTTGAGGGGTGAAGCCAGATGCTTAAGCGACTAAGCCATCCAGGTGCCCCCAAATTATATACTTTAAATGGGAAATTGTACTGCATATGAATTATCTCTCAAAAAAAGTAGTGCTCAGGGACACCTGGGTGGCTTAGCCGGTTAATGGTTGCCTTCAACTCAAGTGATAATCCCAGAGTTCTGAGATCGAGTCCTGATCCCAGCCTGTTTCTCCCTCTGCCTGCCATTTCCCCTGCTTTGTGCTCTCATTCTCTCTGATTTAAAAAAAAAAAAAAAGAAAGAAAGAAAAGAAAAAAGAAAAGAAGCAGTGCTCAATACTTTATTTTGTTTTTTGTTTTTTTTTTAAGATTTTATTTCTTTATTTGACAGAGAGATAGAGAACACAAGTAAGCAGAGCAGCAGGCAGAGGGAGAGAGAGAAGCAGGCTCCTCTGCTGAGCAGGGAGTCTGACGCAGGGCTCAATCCCAGGACGCTGGAATCATGACCTGAGCCGAAGGCAGCCGCTTAACCAACTGAGCCACCCAGGCGCCCCTTGTTTGATTTTTAAAACTGTATGTAACATTATTTAGATTTTAAATATTAATTGTATTACAAATAATAATCATGATTAAAATGCTTTATAATGTCCAACATGTCATTGTTTTTTTCTTACCATTATCCCCATTTATTCTTATTTCAAATTCTTTATAGAGTCTTCCTATGGTTTTCACAATTTCCTGCATGTACTGTAGCTCTGGTGGCATATCCCCCTCCATACTTTTGTGGCGATTCAATATCCCAAACCCAATATCTGTCCAGTTTTCCTGTAAATGTTTAATAATCTTGAGAGAATCGTATTTTGACACTAGCAAATACCCAGTATACTTGTCTTTATCTTCAGTTAACACCTAGAGAATGAAAGGGGGTGAGGAAATTAGACTATTATTCACTAATGATTTCATCAAAATCTACCCAAGATCCTTATTTCTCAATGACTGCCAATTATTTTAGAGTTATATACCCTATTATTACTTGTTCATACAATTTTTTCATGTGGCATGAAAAATGATTATTATTATTATTTTCAAAATTAAAGCCATTTAAGTGTCTGCCTTCAGCCCAGGACCCTAGGATCAAGCCCCAACGCTCACTCCCTGCTCAGCAGGGAAACTGCTTCTCCCTCTTCCTCTGCCTGTGGCTCCCTCTGCTTGGGCTCTCTCTCTATCAAATAAATAAATAAAATCTTTTTTAAAAAATTAAAGTGAATTTAGATTAATTATAATACCCTGTAAGATAACCCATATTTTACCAGATGAAAATAATTATATTAAATCCTATATGGGTAAAAATTAATAACAAGCAAATTAGGACCAGAATGTTTAATTACTGAGCATGTTTAATTACTACCTGCTTCAGTGAGGATATCACCTATCTGTTTACATGATCCCCATTGGACTGGGAAAGTTGCTAGAATGTATAGGTTGTGTTTTATTTGTCTAGCCCAGAGTCCAAGTCCTTTAACAAAGTGTAATTGACAGAGATGTGATTCAGATAATGCAAACGAATCACCCCTGCTTCAAAAAGAGTAATCAGCACAGGGAAGCCATGTAGCAGAGCATTTAGGAGCAAGGATTTGGGGGGTGGAGAGACCTGGACTTATTCTGACTCCACCAATTAACCATTTATAGACAACTCGGGCAAGTGACTTAACATTTCTAAGCCTCCCTTTCGCGTCTGTGAGACTGGGAATAAAAAACCTACATCAGGTGGTTGCAGTGAAAAGTACCACACTGTGTGGAAAGCACCTCCCGCCCAACAGGGTAAGTGCTTAATGAAGGCCGATTATTATTTTTTTTTAAATATTTTATTTATTTATTTATTTGACACAGAGAGATCACAAGTAGGCAGAGAAGCAGGCAGAGAAAGAGGGGAAGCAGGCTCCCCGCTAGAGCAGAGAGCCCGATGCGGGGCTCGATCCCGGGACCCCGAGACCATGACCTGAGCCGAAGGCAGAGGTTTAACCCACTGAGCCACCCAGGCACCCCCGATTATTATTATTCCTATGAAATAAAGCTGTGTGATTCTTTTTCAGTCTTATCTATGAAATATCAAAACTGCCGGATAAACAGAGTCACTAAACCTGCTACATACAAACAGGACTACAAACATCTTCAATTCTGACACTATTCTGCTCCTGCCTTTCCAGAAGATAAGAAAACAGCTTCCTGGGATCTGGAGGAGACTTTGTAAGGCTGAGTCTGACACTCACTTCGGAGGTATTTCAATATCTTACATGCTTTCCTTTGTCAGCCTGCTATGACATTATAGTAATTTGATTAATGAAAGCTATTTTCAAAGCTCCAACTCTTTTAAGGAGATGTTACTAATAAACCAAGTGTAGTATACACCTACAGCGGAATAGTCTTCAGCCTTTGAAAGGAAGGAAATCCTGACACAGGCAACCAAACAGACAAGCCTTAAGGACATTTTGCTGAAGGAAATAAGCCCGTTACAAAGGGACAGATACTATGGACAGATATGTCCAGACATATGGTGTCTAGCATAGTCAAATTTTTAAAAAAGATTTTATTTATTTATTTGACAGAGAGAGAGATATCAAGAGAGGGAACACAAGCAGGGGGAGTGGAAGAGGGAGAGGCAAGCTTCCTGCTGAGCGGGGAGCTGGATGCTGGGCTTGATTCCAGGACCCTGGGATCATGACCTGAGCCGAAGGCAGATACTTAACGACTGAGCCACCCCAGGTGCCCCTAGCATAGTCAAATTTGGAAAGACAGAAAGTGGAATGATGGTTTCCAGGGACTGGGGGAGGAGGAAATAGAGGGGTTCTTGTATTATGGGTAGAGTTTCAGTTCAAGAAGACAAAAAAATTCTGGACATGGATGGTGGGGGGGTGTACGACAATGTAAAAGTACTTAATGTCCCTGAACTATACACTGAGAAATGACTAAGATGGTCAATGTGATGTCATGAATATACTGTACCACACGTTTTTAAAGGGATGGTATGAGGGGCGCCTGGGTGGCTCAGTTGGTTGGGCAGCTGCCTTTGGCTCAGGTCATGATCCCAGGGTCCTGGGATCAAGTCCCACATGGGGCTTTCTGCTCAGTGGAGAGCCTGCTTCTCCCTCTGCCTGCTGCTCTGCCTACTTGTGCGCTACCGCTCTCTCTCTGTCAAATAAATAAATAAAATCTTTTAAAAAATTAAAAAATAAAATGAAATGAAAAGATCGCAAGAATTTTAAAAGTCCAAGTTGTCCTTAAGACAGAAGGAAGGTACAGGAGAGGCACAAATGTCACATCTGTTGATTAGAGGAGAAAATCAGAACTACCCTCACTCCCACCCAACTATCATTTCCCATTTTTTTCCGGCAGCCTAAATTTATTTGCCTCAAAAATATAAAATAGAACTGAAAAAAAATTTTGGTATATTTTTAAAGCCCCTGGAATCTTGCTGTTTTCTTTGTCTTTCATAAAACACAGTATGGCATTTTGAAAGGATAAGGTGTGACTCAGTTGCAGGCGACAAGCAGCAAGCTTACAGACAGCTTTCTGATTACCAAATGTTTTATGAGAAAGTCTTACCTTTTGCCACTGATTGAAGTCTGCAATAACTGATTCAAATGTATTTTCTTTATTAAGAGATGAAATGTCTTTTCTATTGGAAGAAGGAAAAGGAGTAAGAGCAGGCTCTCAGAACAATGTATCAACAAAGAAAACCATGAATCCATACACTACAGAACAATATTGGGTTTCTCCTGAAGGATTTTCAAACATGCCTTCCATGAATGCCTCATAAGCATTCATCTTTACATTTACAAACATAAATATACGTTCAGGCTCCAACCAGCCCTAAGCAATCAAGTTACAGGGTTGGAGATCATGCAAGTATCAAAAGGGTGGTCCCTTTTGGCCATCCAAAATTAGATCATCTTAAGAGCAATTCCTGGAGGAGGAGTCAAGATGGTGGAGAAGTAGCAGGCTGAGACTACTTCAGCTAGCAGGAGATCAGCTAGATAGCTTATCTAAAGATTGCAAACACCTACAAATCCATCGGCAGATCGAAGAGAAGAAGAACAGCAATTCTAAAAACAGAAAAACCACCACTTTCTGAAAGGTAGGACTGGTGGAGAAGTGAATCCAAAGCGACGGGAAGACAGACCCCGGGGGGAGGCTACCGGCAAGCGGCAGAGCAACGGAGCACAAAATCAGGACTTTTAAAAGTCTGTTCCGCTGAGGGACATCGCTCCAGAGGCTAAACCAGGGTGAAGCCCAAGCGGGGTCAGCGTGGCCTCAGGTCCCGCAGGGTCACAGAAGGATAGGGGGTGTCTGAGTGTCGCAGAGCTTGCAGGTATTAGAACGGGAAAGCCGGCACAGAGACAAAGCTGACAGTGAGCTCACAGCTCGGGGTTACCTTGAACCGGCCACAGGCTCGGTGAGCTTGGAGCGCGGCCGGAGGTCAGGCAGATGGGAGTTACTGGGCGCTGTTCTCTGAGGGCGCACTGAGGAGTGGGGTCCCAGGCTCTCGGCTCCTCTGGGCCGGAGACCAAGAGGCGGCCATTTGTATTCCCGTCCTCTGGAACTCTACGGAAAGCACTCAGGGAGCAAAAGCTCCTGAAAGCAAACCCGAGCGGATTACTCAGCCCGGCCCCTCGTAAGGGCAGTGCAATTCCGCCTGGGGCAAAGACACTTGAGAAGCACTACACCAGGCCCCTCCCCCAGAAGATCAACAAGAAATCCAGCCAAGACCAAGTTCACCTAGCAAGGAGTGCAGTTTCAATACCAAGTAGAGCAGCAGAATTCCAGAGGAGGAGAAAGCAAAACACGGAACTCATGACTTTCTCCCTATGATTCTTTAGTCTTGCAGTTAATTTAATTTTTTTTCTTTTTCATTTTTTTCTCTAATTCTGCTAAAATTTTTTTAACCTTTACCCTTTTCTTTTTTAACGTTTTTTAACTAGTTTATCTGATATATATTTTTTCTTTTTTATACTTTTCTTTATTCATTTTCTTTTTTTAATTCTTTTCTTTCTTTTTTTTTTTTTCTTTCTTTCTTTCCGAAACTTGTTTTATCCCCGTTCTCCCACCTCACAATTTGGGATCTCTTCTGATTTGGTTAAAGCATACTTTCCTGGGGTTGTTGCCACCCTTTTAGTATTTTACTTGCTCCTTCATATACTCTTATCTGGACAAAGTGACAAGGCGGAAAAATTCACCACAAAAAAAAGAACAAGAGGCAGTACCGAAGGCTAGGGACCTAATCAATACAGACATTGGTAGTATGTCAGATCTAGAGTTCAGAATGACGATTGTCAAGGTTCTAGCCAGGCTCGAAAAAGGCATGGACGATATTAGAGAAACCCTCTCGGGAGATATAAAAGCCCTTTCTGGAGAAATAAAAGAACTAAAATCTAACCAAGTTGAAATCAAAAAAGCTATTAATGAGGTGCAATAAAAAATGGAGCCTCTCACTGCTAGGATAAATGAGGCAGAAGAAAGAATTAGCGATATAGAAGACCAAATGACAGAGAATAAAGAAGCTGAGCAAAAGAGGGACAAACAGCTACTGGACCACAAGGGGAGAATTCGAGAGATAAGTGACACCATCAGATGAAACAACATTAGAATAATTGGGATTCCAGAAGAAGAAGAAAGAGAAAGGGGAGCAGAAGGTATACTGGAGAGAATTATTGGGGAGAATTTCCCCAATATGGCAAAGGGAACGAGCATCAAAATTCAGGAGGTTCAGAGAACGCCCCTCAAAATCAATAAGAATAGGCCCATACCCCGTCACCTAATAGTAAAATTTACAAGCCTTAGTGACAAAGAGAATATCCTGAAAGCAGCCCGGGAAAAGAAGTCTGTAACATACAATGGTAAAAATATTAGATTGGCAGCAGACTTATCCACAGAGACCTGGCAGGCCAGAAAGAGCTGGCATGATATATTCAGAGCACTAAATGAGAAAAACATGCAGCCAAGAATACTATATCCAGCTAGGCTATCATTGAAAATAGAAGGAGAGATTAAAAGCTTCCAGGACAAACAAAAACTGAAAGAAATTGAAAACACCAAACCAGCTCTACAGGAAATATTGAAAGGGGTCCTCTAAGCAAAGAGAGAGCCTACAAGTGGTAGATCAGAAAGGAACAGAGACAATATATGGTAACAGTCACCTTACAGGCAATACAATGGCACTAAATTCATATCTCTCAATAGTTACCCTGAATGTTAATAGGCTAAATGCCCCAATCAAAAGACACAGGGTATCAGAATGGATAAAAAAACAAAATCCATCTATATGTTGCCTCCAAGAAACACATTTTAAGCCCGAAGACACCTCCAGATTTAAAGTGAGGGGGTGGAAAAGAATTTACCATGCTAATGGACATCAGAAGAAAGCATGAGTGGCAATCCTTATATCAGATCAATTAGATTTTAAGCCAAAGACTATAATAAGAGATGAGGAAGGATCCTATATCATACTCAAAGGGTCTGTCCAACAAGAAGATCTAACAATTTTAAATGTCTATGCCCCCAACGTGGGAGCAGCCAACTATATAAACCAATTAATAACAAAATCAAAGAAACACATCAACAATAATACAATAATAGTAGTGGACTTTAACACTCCCCCTCACTGAAATGGACAGATCATCCAAGCAAAAGATCAACAAGAAAATAAAGGCCTTAAATGACACACTGGACCAGATGGACATCACAGATATATTCAGAACATTTCATCCCAAAGCAACAGAATACACATTCTTCTCTAGTGCACATGGAACATTCTCCAGAATAGATCACATCCTCGGTCCTAAATCAGGACTCAACTGGTATCAAAAGATTGGGATCATTCCCTGCATATTTTCAGACCATGATGCTCTGAAGCTAGAACTCAACCACAAGAGGAAGTTTGGAAAGAACCCAAATACATGAAGACTAAAGAGCATCCTTCTAAAGAATGAATGGGTCAACCAGGAAATTAAAGAAGAATTGAAAAAAATCATGGAAACAAATGACAATGAAAACACAACGGTTCAAAATCTGTGGGACACAACAAAGACAGTCCTGAGAGGAAAATATATAGCGGTACAAGCCTTTCTCAAGAAACAAGAAAGGTCTCAGGTACACAACCTAACCCTACACCTAAAGGAGCTGGAGAAAGAACAAGAAAGAAACCCTAAACCCAGCAGGAGAAGAGAAATCATAAAGATCAAGCAGAAATCAATGAAATAGAAACCAAAAAAACAACAGAACAAATCGACGAAACTAGGAGCTGGTTCTTTGAAAGAATTAATAAAATTGATAAACCCCTGGCCCGACTTATCAAGAAGAAAAGAAAAAGGACCCAAATAAATAAAATTATGAATGAAAGATGAGAGATCACAACTAACACCAAAGAAATACAAATAATTATAAGAACATACTATGAGCAACTCTACACCAACAAATTTGACAATCTGGAAGAAATGGATGCATTCCTAGAAACATATAAACTACCACAACTGAACCAGGAAGAAATAGAAAGCCTGAACAGACCCATAACCAGTAAGGAGATTGAAACAGTCATTAAAAATCTCCAAACAAACAAAAGCCCAGGGCCAGACGGCTTCCCAGGGGAATTCTACTAAACATTTAAAGAAGAACTAATTCCTATTCTCCTGAAACTGTTCCAAAAAATAGAAATGGAAGGAAAACTTCCAACCTCATTTTATGAGGCCAGCATCACCTTGATCCCAAAACCAGACAAGGATCCAATCAAAAAAGAGAGCTATAGACCAATATCCTTGATGAACACAAATGCGAAAATTCTCACCAAAATACTAGCCAATAGGAGTCAACAGTACATTAAAAGGATTATTCACCACGACCAAGTGGGATTTATTCCAGGGCTGCAAGGTTGGTTCAACATCTGCAAATCAATCAATGTGATACAACACATCGATAAAAGAAAGAACAAGAACCATATGATACTCTCAATAGATGCTGAAAAAGTATTTGACAAAGTACAGCATCCCTTCCTGATCAAAACTCTTTAAAGTGGGGCCGCCTGGGTGGCTCCGTGGATTAAAGCCTCTATCTTCAGCTCAGGTCATGATCCCAGGGTCCTGGGATCGAGCCCCACATCGGGCTCTCTGCTCACCAGGGAGCCTGCTTCCTCCTTTCTCTGCCTGCCTCTCTGCCTTCTTGTGATCTCTGTCTGTCAAATAAATAAAATCTTTAAAAAAAAAAACTCTTCAAAGTGTAGGGATAGAGGGCACATACCTCAATATTATCAAAGCCATTTATGAAAAACCCACCGCAAATATCATTCTCAATGGAGAAAAGCTGAAAGCTTTTCCACTAAGGTCAGGAACATGGCGGGGATGTCAACTATCACCACTGCTATTCAACATAGTACTAGAAGTCCTAGCCTCAGCAATCAGACAACAAAAGGAAATTAAAGGCATCCAAATCAGCAAAGAAGAAGTCAAACTATCACTCGTCGCAGATGATATGATACTATATGTGGAAAACCCAAAAGACTCCACTCCAAAACTGCTAGAACTTGTACAGGAATTCAGTAAAGTGTCAGGATATAAAATCAATGCACAGAAATCAGTTGCATTTCTCTACACCAACAACAAGTGTTGGAGGCAGGCCCCTGGCCAGGGCGGCCTCTGGCATTAAAAGATGGCGCCTGGCTAGTTGCCAGGTTAGGATTGCCTCGTGAGACTAAGCGGAACACCCAAAGAGGAAGTAAACAGCGTTGGTTGCTAGCCAAGTTGTTCGCTTAGGTGCACAGCCTGATTCGCTCCCTCCTGTACCCTGCTCGCTGATTGGTCATGTAAGCGTATATAAGTGTGTAGACTTGCGGAAATAAAGAGAGAGAAGCTGCATCCGAACTGGGGCGTATTGTCGTCCTTGCGGGTCGAGGGCAATAAATGGTGCTGAAACCCGGGAACTAAATAAAGGAATCTTGCAAGGTAATCCGCAGGAAAGCGGGGAGTAAAGGTCCACAGGGAGAAGTCCGCAGGTATGCGGGGTAAAACCACGACAAAGGTGGTGGGAAACTTGTACAAGACCGCAACAAGAAGCGGGGCGGCCATAGAGCCAGGATTTTCTTATCGAAACCGCAGGTAAGCAGGGAAGGGACCACGATCAAAGTGTTGGGAATCTTGTACAAGTCCACAATAAGAAGCGGGGCGACCTCAGAGCCGGGATTTAGCAAGTCCGCAATAAGAAGCGGGGCAGCCTTAGAGCCGGGATTTAGCAAGTCCCCAATAAGAAGCGGGGCGGCCTTAGAGCTGGGATTTAGCGAGGCCGCAATAAACAACGGGGCAGCCTTAGAGCCGGGATTTAGCGGCGAGTCTTTAACGTCCGCGTCTGTTGTCTGTGTGTTCATAATGGGATCTGAAGTATCTAAAGTGCAGTTAGAAGGGTCTTCAGAAGACCTGCTGAAAGCCAATGGAACTCCACTAAAAGCAAAAACTGCTCGGGCCTTTTTGAATACAGTGGAAAAGGCGGCTCCATGGTTCCTAGATGAAGGCTTGCTAAACATACCTCAATGGGACCACTTAGGGGAGGATTTGAAGAAACAGGACAATAAAACGCTTTTGCCACCCGGGACCCTGGCAATATGGACCTTAGTCTGGGGATGCCTGGTGGGGCTGAAACCCAAATGTGAATCAGCTCTACAAGAGGGAGCAGAGGCATTGGAGGAAGTGAAAGAGGAGCGGTCTTCTCATGCCTCAGAGGAGGGTAGTTCTAGTGAAGAGGAAGAAGAAATGTCAGGGGAGGAGTTAGACCGTAAAATGCACTCCAAGTTTGAACAGTTGAAACTGTCGACTCCAGCGACGCCTAGTGCCCCTCCGCCATATAATCCTATGGCGTGCCAAGGAGCTTGTAGCTGCTGCACCACATGTGGTAGTGACAGGGTTTCGAGCTGGAGAGATCATGACCTGGCCTCTGCCTTTCCGGTTTTAGAGGACCAAAACAACCAGCGGTATCATCAGCCTCTTGATTTTAAACTAGTTAAGCAATTAAAGGAAGCAGTCATGCAGTATGGCCCTCAGGCAACCTTTACGGTATCTTTGTTGGAGACCATAGCGGGAATGAACTTAGTCCCTGAAGACTGGGGCAACCTAGCCCGCACAACCGTGTCGGGAGGGCAATATCTAGTATGGAAAACAGCCTGGCAAGAATACTCACAGGACACTGCCCGCCGTAATGCAGCGGCTGGAAATCCTCAGTGGGACCTAGAAATATTAATGGGAATAGGACCGTACATGGGAAAGCAGGCCCAAATACAATACAACCCTGCGGTGTATCTGCAAATAGCCGCGGTGGCCACTAAAGCATGGAAGACAATTCAAGGCAGTGGGGATTTACAGGGTCAGCTGTCTAAGGTAATACAAGGACCAAATGAAGCATATGCTGATTTTGTAGCGAGGCTGATGCAAACAGCTGGTCGAATATTTGGGAGGTAGAGAGAGCCATGCCATTGATAAAACAGCTGGCTTATGAGCAGGCTAATAATGGTGTAAAGAAGCCATCAGACCTTGGAAAAGCAAAGACTTGAGTACATATATTAAAGTTTGCAGGGATATCAACGACAGTGTTATTCAAGGGCAGGTTATGGCTGCAGCTATCACTCAAGGTTTACAAGGATTACAGGGAGCTCAACAATAGAAACATAGGGGTACTCCTGGAGTTTGCTATTACTGCAAGAAGGCAGGACACCTGTAGGAGCTATAGTTAACAAAGAAGAGAGTTGGACCTTCCTATTTCAAAGCTGCTCTCCCCAAGAAACCGAGCTGCTCACAGTGATAAAAGCATTTCAAATGTTTTCATTAAGAACCCTTCAACCTTTTATCAGATAGTAGATATGTGGTGCAAGCTGTCTCTATCATTGAAAGTGTGGGTTCTATTAATGCCAGGTCTACTATCTCTAAGGCATTACAAGAAATCCAAACATTAGTTTGGGACAGGAAGGCTCCATTTCATATTGGCCACATATGAGCTCATACAACCTTACCAGGCCCCCTGACAAAAGGTAATCGGTTAGCAGACTCCTTAAGCAGGGGAGAATTTGTCTTTGCCATTGAGGACCCGGTGCAACAGGCGAGACACTATCATAAGCTGTTCCATGTGAATGCTTTAACTCTTCGCCTCAAATTTAACATAACAAAAGCACAGGCACGGGACATAGTAGTCTCCTGCAGAAATTGCGTGATCTTACTACCTGCACCGTCCTTGGGGGTTAATCCTAAGGGTTTGTTACCTAATCATATATGGCAAATGGATGTCACACATGTTTTAGAATTTGGAAAGTTAAGATATGTTCATGTCTCTGTAGATACCTGCTCTGGAATAATTTTCGCCTCAGTGCATGGGGGGAAAAATCCAGAGATGTTATCGCCCATTGCCTACAGGCTTTCGCAGCATGGGGAAAGCCACGCCAATTAAAGACAGATAATGGTCCAGCCTACACCTCACAACCCTTTAAAGCCTTCCTACAACAACTTGACATTCACTTGATGCATGGAATACCCTATAACCCACAAGGACAGGGTGTTGTGGAGCGCGCACATCTTACAATAAAAAATGCGCTTTATAAACAAAAAGGGGGAATAGGGGACACCTTCAGGTCCCCTAAAGATATGCTCAACACCACTCTCTGTATTTTGAATTTTTTAACGTTGGACAAAACGGGTAAATCAGCTGCAGACAGACATGCAAGTGATGCTGCTGCTTCCCCTAAGCCTTTAGTACTTTGGAGGGACATCCTCACAGGAAAGTGGAATGGACCAGATCCAGTGTTAGGGCGTCTGTACGTGTTTTTCCACAGGAAAAGGAGGCTCCAATTTGGATCCCAGAGCGGCTGGTGCGTGCAGCCTTGCCTCCAAACACCAGTCATGATGCTGAAGATGCTGATGATAACTCTGGGGATGCTACACCTCCTGTGGCCGACTGAAGCCAGAGAGCTATGGGCAGTGGTTAAAGCATGGCCATATCTTTTACCAGTGACTAACTCTTCTCATATTCCCTCCTCTCCCTTTGATGCATGGCAGGTCTGTAACTTGCTAGGAGCATGTACTGATATCTCAGTAGTGTCCATGTTAAATGGTGGCAAATTCCTCAACTGTTCTTATAAACAAAATGACTCTAGTACCTTTGAGACAACAGTTAATGTGTCTCGTCCCAATAATATTACTTATCAGCCCACTCCCATATGGGTCTCTCCACCATTCCTTTTCCTCATAACAAATACTAGCGAGCTGAATGATACGTTGAATTGCACTAAGAATTGCTATCTTTCCCAGTGCTGGAAGTCACGGCCTTCAAGCTGGCTGTGATTATGCGTATCCCTACCCATGTTCCTATCCCAGTTTCCATTCCAGAGGACAAGTTACCGGTGGTGCTATCCAGAAAGAAGAGAGATTTTGGTATCACAGCTGCCGTTGTGACAGCATTGGCTGTATCTACAGCAGCTGCCACGGCAGCAGCAGTCTCGCTTGCTGCAACTATACCCACTGCGGAAGCTGTGAACACCCTTGCAGAAGGAACGGTGGCTGCCCTTCAAACATAGACTCAGATCAATGCACATCTGCAAGCAGGAATCCTGATAGTCAACCAGAGAGTTGATTTGGTTCAAGAACAAGTGGACATATGGGGGGCCCTATTGGGACTGGGATGTATAGTACCCTTCCCAGCAATTTGTGTAACTCCCGTAGCCTATACTAATATGAGTGACTTACAGAATTTCTCCCAACAGCTCTCCCAATACTTGGGGGGGAATTAGTCCGCAGAATTCCAAAACTATACTCAGCACCTGGTACTAGGAATAACAAGGATAAATAACACCAGAGTTGAGCTTGCAACCCTCCCAGAGATAATCAAAACATTGCAAGATGTGTTAACCTTTATGAAACAATGGGCTAGCATAATTGGTCTGATGATAATCCTCGTAGTGGGCTTGATTCTACTAGTAAGGAAACTGCAAATTTGGAGGCGACAGCAACATAGGCAACCGCAAGCCATGGTGCAGGCCTTGTTAGCCATCAAGGCTGTGACATCCCCCCAAGTGTGGCTAAGTATGCTGGATCGGTAGTCAACGCCGGGTAAGATTGGTGGGGGAAATATACCAACCTAAGACAGGATGCAGATCATTGATATCTGCCGTCTGATGACGGGTAAGGATATTCCCCGCCACTGACAACCTAAGACAGGCACGATCCCTGCCATAAAAGAAAAAAGGGGGAGATGTCAGAGGCAGGCCCCTGGCCAGGGCGGCCTCCAGCATTAAAAGATGGCGCCTGGCTAGTTGCCAGGTTAGGATTGCCTCGTGAGACTAAGCGGAACACCCAAAGAGGAAGTAAACAGCGTTGGTTGCTAGCCAAGTTGTTCGTTTAGGTGCACAGCCTGATTCGCTCCCTCCTGTACCCTGCTCGCTGATTGGTCATGTAAGCGTATATAAGTGTGTAGACTTGCGGAAATAGAGAGAAGATGCATCCGAACTGGGGCATATTGTCGTCCTTGCGGGTCGAGGGCGATAAGACAGAAGAAAGGGAAATTAAGGAGTCAATCCCATTTACAAATGCACCCAAAACCATAAGATACCTAGGAATAAACCTAACCAAAGGGCTAAGAATCTATACTCAGAAAACTATAAAGTACTCATGAAAGAAATTGAGGAAGACACAAAGAAATGGAAAAATGTTCCATGCTCCTGGATTGGAAGAACAAATATTGTGAAAATGTCTATGCTACCTAAAGCAATCTACACATTTAATGCAATCCCTATCAAAATCTCCCCATTTTTTTCCAAAGAAATGGAACAAATAATCCTAAAATTTATATGGAACCAGAAAAGACCTGAATAGCCAAAGGAATATTGAAAAAGAAAGCCAAAGTAAGTAGCATCACAATTCCGGACTTCAAGCTCTATTACAAAGCTGTCATCATCAAGACAGTATGGTACTGGCACAAAAACAGACATATAGATCAATGGAACGGAATAGAGAGCCCAGAAATAGACCCTCAACTCTATGGTCAACTAATCTTTGACAAAGCAGGAAAGAATGTCCAATGGAAAAAAAGACAGCCTCTTCAATAAATGGTGTTGGGAAAACTGGACAGCCACATGCAGAAAAATGAAATTGGACCATTTCCTTACACCACACACGAAAATAGACTCAAAATGGATGAAGGACCTCAATGTGAGAAAGGAATCCATCAAAATCCTTGAAGAGAACACAGGCAGCAACCTCTTCGACCTCAGCCACAACAACTTCTTCCTAGGAACATCGCCAAAGGCAAGGGAAGCAAGGGCAAAAATGAACTACTGGGATTTCATCAGATCAAAAGCTTTTGCACAGCAAAGGAAACAGTTAACAAAACCAAAAGACAACTGACAGAATGAGAGAAGATATTTGCAAACGACATATTAGATAAAGGGCTAGTGTCCAAAATCTATAAAGAACTTAGCAAACTCAACACCCAAAGAACAAATAATCCAATCAAGAAATGGGCAGAGGACATGAACAGACATTTCTGCGAAGAAGACATCCAGATGGCCAACAGACACATGAAAAAGTGCTCCATATCACTCGGCATCAGGGAAATACAAATCAAAACCACAATGAGATATCACCTCACACCAGTCAGAATGGCTAAAATTAACAAGTCAG
Organism: Mustela erminea; assembly: GCF_009829155.1. Taxonomy (NCBI): domain Eukaryota; kingdom Metazoa; phylum Chordata; class Mammalia; order Carnivora; family Mustelidae; genus Mustela; species Mustela erminea. Next base: position 23,333,132 of record NC_045630.1, read on the forward strand.
GAAATGACAGATGCTGGCGAGGATGCAGAGAAAGGGGAACCCTCCTACACTGTTGGTGGGAATGCAAGCTGGTGCAACCTCTCTGGAAAACAACATGGAGGTTCCTCAAAATGTTGAAAATAGAACTACCCTATGACCCAGCAATAGCACTACTGGGTATTTACCCTAAAGATACAAACATAGTGATCCGAAGGAGCACGTGCACATGAATGTTTATAGCAGCAATGTCCACAATAGCCCAACTATGGAAAGAACCTAGATGTCCATCAACAGATGAATGGATAAAGAAGATGTGGTATATATACACAATGGAATACTATACAGCCATCAAAAGAAAGGAAATCTTGCCATTTGCGACAATGTGGATGGAACTAAAGCATATCATGGTTAGCGAAATAAGTCAAGTGGAGAAAGACAACTATCATATGATCTCCCTGATATGAGGAAGTGGTGATGCAACATGGGGGCTTAAGGGGGTAGGAGAAGAATAAATGAAACAAGATGGGATTGGGAGGGAGACAAACCATAAGTGACTCTTAATCTCATAAAACAAACTGAGGGTGGCTGGGGGGAGGGGGGTTGGGAGAAGGTGGGCGGGATTATGGACATTGGGGAGGGTATGTGCTTTGGTGAGTGCTGTGAAGTGTGTAAACCTGGCGATTCACAGACCTGTACCCCTGGGGATAAAAATATATTGTATGTTTATTAAAAAAAAAAAAAAAGAACATGGAATAGAATTTAGTCCCAGGAAGGAAATTAGAAATCATGTAGTCCAAATACCTCATTGTCCCCCTCCCCCTCTTTGTAAAGCTGAGATTTAATTGATACTAGTTTCAGTTGTACAACATGATGATTGGATATTTGTATATATTAAAATGATCACCACAGTAGGTCTGGTTAACATTCATCACCACACAGTTAAAAGTTTTTTTTCTTGTGATAAGAAGTTTTGAAATGTACTCCCTTAGCAAATTTCAATTCTCCAATAAAGCATTATTAAAATAAAAAAAAAAAGAGCAATTCCTGTTGAACACGTCAGACAAAACAATTTATAAATAGAGGGGAAGACTAAAGAATATTTAAGATGCAACATTTAGGTCAGGAGCCCCAACTTTTGGTAAGAAAGTTTCCTTTAATATCTCTGAAGTCTTGGGGTGCCTGGGTGGCTCAGTTGTTAAGCAACTGCCTTTGGCTCACTTGTGATCCTGGGGTCCTGGGATCAAGCCCTGTGTCGGGCTCCCTGCTCAGCCAGAAGCCTGCTTCTCCCTCTCCCACTCCCCCTGCTTATGTTCCCTCTCTCATTCTCTCTCTCTCTCTCTCTGTCAATAAATAAATGAAATCTTAAAAAAAAAAAATCTCTGAAGTCTCACAAGGAGAAACCTCTTGATAAAAGTTTCTGAAGAGAAAGAGAAAAGAATCCCTGCCTGATCTGTGCTCCCCTCCCAGCCAAGTCAGCAAACAGGGATGGCAGCAGCCAACAGCTTGGATATATGCCAGCTTCAGCTTCGAGAACTTCTAACTCTGCTAACTCAGAAACCTTAGAGGATCTGAAAAATCAAAACCATTGTCCTCAATTTGAAATGGAAATGGCACCTAAACATTTTTCTTCAACAGACAGAACATCTTAAAGTAAACAAACAAACAAACAAACAACCCCCCACACACAAAACCTTAAAAATCACTGAATCAAGCCTGCATTCCAAGTCCTGATTCCCACTAACTTTGGCTGTGATTTAATCATCCCACCTTGGCTTAAGTACTGTATAGGCAGCCTTGTCCCCTGTCAGATTTCTCTAATTGCTACAAAGTATAATATCCAACAAAATCAGTCACCTTAGAATGGCGACCCAATGATTCTATTTCTCTGCATATGCACTATGCTATAGAATCTGTAGATGGTTCAAGAAGTTCAGGGGCTCCAATAATAATGACATAAGTTGATGTGATTTTTTAAAAAGAGAAGAGGAGAAAAAGAAAAGGAAAGAAAAGAAAAGAAGAAAACAACAAACCAGCTGAACAGCACAGAGGCAGCAGCAGGAGGGTAGAAGGAGCAGGATGGACCACAGAGATGGTTAGCACCAGAAACCACAGAACCACTCAAGCACCTAGCAGGACCACAGCCTTGGAAGGGCTCCTAGTTATCCGACCAAATCAATGTTAGAGTCATCACAGGAGAAAACAGAGGCAGAGAAAAAGAGAGAAAGAATTGGACTGCATTATCCGACATGACACAGCATAATGAAAACCAGGATTCTTGTAGACCCACCCGTCATTTCGGAGGAACTCCTGCCATTTGGTAAGACTATCCATAATAGTTTGCAATTTCTCCCTTGTAGACTCTTCATTTTGTTCCACTTCATTTTTAAATTTATTCATTGAGCTTCTCCATTTCAGTGTCAATTTCTGCAACAGTGCAAGGTCTGCAGTGTCCTAGGTAATACGCATGGAATCAAACCATTCATTCACATAAAGAATACTTCTCAGTATTCTTAATTCAATATTAATTAGTGTATTAATATTATAATACTAGAGATGTCCATGGAAAATGGATCAAAATGGATCAAATTTGAGATCAAATTTGGATCAAATGGATCAAAATTGAGAAGGTATTCCTCTTTCAAAATATCATCATAACATCACACAGTTCCTTTGCTGGTGGATTTTCCATGGTACATAAAATATTGGAGACAAGATATTTTCCTTTCCAACATGAGCCCAATTTCCCCATGAGATGTTCATGGGAGGTAGTGTGGTACACTGGAAAGAACAGGAATTTCAAAGTCAAACAAAACCAAACATGAATCCTAGCCAATTATTGGCTATGTAACCTTACAGGATGTTGTTTAATTTATTAGGATTAATTTTTCTAATCCATAAAATAAAGACCCTAGTATATATCTCAAAGGATTTTTATAAGAATGAAGTGAGGGGGTGCCTGGGTGGCTCAGTCTTTAAGCATCTGCCTTTGGCTCAGCTTGTGATCCTGGGGGTCCTGGGATCAAACACCGCATCAGGCTCCCTGCTCAGAGGGAAGCCTGCTTCTCCCTCTCCCACTCCACCTGCTTATGTTCTCTCTCTCTCTCTCTTTCTCAGATACAGAAATAAAATATTAGAAGAAGAATGAAATGAGGGATGCCTGGATGGCTCAGTTGGTTAAGCATCTGCTTTTGGCTCATTGCTTTTGATCCTAGGGTCCTGAAACTGAGTCCCACATGGGGCTCCTTGCTCGGCAGGGAGCCTGCTTCTCCCTCTGCCTCTGCCTGCCTCTCTGCCTACTTGTGATCTCTCTCTCTGTGTAAAATAAATAAATAAAATCTTAAAAAAAAAAAAAAAGAAATGACCAGTGTAAATGGTATGATTCTAGGAACACACTAAATGACACATCTCTCCTTTTTAACCAAGTGTGCTCATTGAATTTTTGCATTAAATTGCATAAAATGGATCAAGAATACCACTACATCAATGAACACAGCTACTTACATTTTTCAGTTTAAATACTAACAAATAGAATAAGTCTATAAATAATATTTGCACTATTGTAAACTTAGAGAAATTATTTAAATTGCTTTAATTAGGCTAGAAGACAAATACAAAGAAGAGCATTTATTCACATTTCCTTAGATTTTTCATTCCACTCACAATTAAGTGCAAACACAAAACTGTATTTAAAATTTACAAACTTAGCAAAGTCTTCTTATACCCTCAAGGGCTAGAGTCTCTTTTCTTATAATATAAGTGAATTGAGCTTTACCTTGGTTGACAGCAGTATGATGAAATGCTTAGTATATTTATTCCAACCTTTTTCATTGAGGTAAAGTCTTTTGGCCAATATGACTCTATTTTTTTCAATTACCTATTTGAAAAAAGTACTAAAATGAGGAATCTAAGACATTAATAAACCACTGTGATTTATTAAACCCAAACCAATTTCAAATATCAATTTCTCACTGAATCACTAATTCAGTCACAATCTTTTGTTTAGATCTTGAGCTAATCTTAATCATAAATTCATGCTTTCTAAACCTACTAAACTGAAATCAAACTGAAGTATATAGCAGAGGTTCTCAAGCAGTCTGATCTCAAAACCCCTTTATACTCTGAAAAATTAGTGAAGACTCCAAAGAACTTTCATTTATATGCACTATATCTACTTGATATTCTCTGTATTGAAACTTAAAACTAAAATTATTTAAAATATGTATTTAATTCACTTAAATGTAACAATAAATCCAATATATATTAACATAAATAGTATTTTGATGTACTCATATGCAAATGAGAGTGAAAAAGGCAAATAACATCTTAATATTGTGATAGAACTAGTTTTCACCTCATGAAAGGGTCTCACGTATCCCCAGCAGGTCCTTGGACCATATTTTGAGAACCACCAGTACATCAAATCAATTATATAGTCATTTAATGAACGACTGTTGTGGACACTGTGCATATAACCATGAACAAAAGAAACAAAGTTCTTTTTTTAGGGAAGTGACATCCTAGCTGTCACTCATTTCCTATTGGAAAGGACTTTAGGCATGAGCTAACACAAAGCCTCCACAAATTCAAAGTATTTTTCCACAGAAACCACTACAAGGGGTCAGTTCTCTATTTAAAATACTTCTAGAGTGAAGAAACTTACTTGTCTTCTTCTTTATTCCACTGAACAGGTCTACCTCTAAAAATATATTATACATTTACTATCATGATTGTTTCCTCTTGACATGACATTTTAAAATTCTGCATCAGGATGAAACATTGTATCCTAAATGAGATCTGACTATTCCAGAGGAAAATGAGACAGAAATTTGAATCCAGTGATGGTCATAATGTGCTATTAATTCTTAGTAAACATCACGTCCCAGGTGTGAGAATAGGCAACCAACCAGCAAACATTTCAAAAAATAGAATATTGTGGACTATGATACTTCCCTAAAGTATTATATTAGTGGCCCACAGACTGCCAGATTTTAACTCATTTGTCATCTTGGATGCCAAGGTAATAGAACCAAAATCATATACTCCTAATATGGTTACACTGTGTAAAAAAATACAAACAAATTTTCTAGTTTATTATTAGCATAAATTAAAGTTAAAGGGTTTTTTTGGGGGGGTGGTTTTTTTTAAAGATTTTATTTATTTATTTGACAAAGAGAGATCACAAGTAGGCAGAGAGGCAGGCAGAGAGCGAGAGGAGGAAGCAGGCTCCCTGCTGAGCAGAGAGCCTGATGCGGGACTCGATCCCAGGACCCTGAGATCATGACCTGAGCCCAAGGCAGGTGCCCTGGTGCCACTGAGCCACCCAGGTGCCCTGAAGTTAAAGTTTTAACCTTTTCACAAACAACAGAAAAAGAATTCTTGCTCATACTTCATAGACTCTGGTGAGAAAAAGATCCCTTAACTTGGCGATAGCCAGGTACTTAATAGAGAAGAAACAAAAGAAAAAAATGTAACTTTCCTTTTTCAAGGCCCAAAATAGCTACATTATTCATAAATTAAATATACATCCTCATTTTTAAAATTTTTGTCTAGATTATTGAAAATTGTAAAACAAAACTTTATTCAGTCAAAAAAGAAGTCTGAGTTATGATTCCAGAGGAACCAACCTTTAGGGCCAGTTCATATGTGGCTGAGCTCCAAAGATCTCTTTCGGCCATTAACTGTTTAATATCACTCTCCATCCTTCCTCTTTGCAATGTGTATAAGTCATGGTATTCTTCTACAACCCTGGAAGAAAAATAAAAAAGTATATACAGACTTTGTTTTTGAGAAGTCACATTTATTGGATAATTATTATGATATTAGACATTTAAATAAACAACTTTGTTCTACAATAGGCAATTTGTTCCTTTAAAAGTTATCATAAAGTAATTATGTACTAATAAAGTATTAATACCACTAATACCAAGTAAAATAGAAGAAAAAACAGTCACATTTCATTTATGTAAATGAAAGTAAAAAATTAAAAAATTAAAAAATTAAAAAATTAAATTAAAGTAAAAAATTACATATATTGTTCCCTGCTCTGAGCTCTTTTCTTCATATTGTTTATTCACTAGAATTTTCACAACATGGTATTCCAATAGAATAACAGCAGTATATCTAATTTTAAAAATCTGAATACAAAATAGAACTAGGGTTCTTTTTAATTTTTTTAAAGATTTTATTTATTTGTTTCATAGAGACAAATCACAAGTAGGCAGAGAGGCAGGCAGAGAGAGAGGGGGAAGCAGGCTCCCCACTGAGCAGAGAGCCTGATGTGGGGCTTGATCCCATGACCCTGAGATCATGACCTGAGCCGAAGGCAGAGGCTTAACCCACTGAGCCACCCAGGCGACCAAATTAGGGTTCTTTATTAAAGACAAAAAAAAAAAAAACAGTAATTATGAGCCACTATACTTTTAAATTACATATAATGAATATGATTTAAAAAAATTCTCTACCAACCAACTAAAAGATTAAGTATAATCAAGTAAGTACCTTTTTCCTAACTATCTTTTCTTCATGTTTACCAGAATATACATTTTCCTTCGAACTTACACTAAAGCTTAGAATTAATTTAGAATTAAAAATGCTTCTGAGATTAAATACAAACAAAGTTGTTGTACAAGCCATTTGAAACTCCTCCTCCCAAGGAATATTAACTTTGCAACAAGAATTAAAGGCCCAATATAGGAATTCCGCAAAGTGGCAGAATATAAAATCGATGCACAGAAATCAGTTGCATTTCTATACACTGACAATGAGACAGAAGAAAGAGAAATTAAGGAGTGGGTCACATTTACAACTGCACCGAAAACTCTAAGATACCTAGGGATAAACCTCACCAAAGAGGCAAAGGATCTGTACTCAGGAAACTACAGAATATTCATGAAAGAAATTGAGGAAGACACAAAGAAATGGAAAAACAGTCCATGCTCATGGATTGGAAGAACAAATATTGTGGGGTTTTTTTTAAGATTTTTATTTATTTATTTGAGAGAGAGAGAAAGAGCACATGAGCATGAACCAGGGGGAGAGGCAGAGGAAGAAGAAGACTCCCTACTGACCAGAGAACCTGAAGCAAGGCTCAATTCAGGACTTTGGGATCATGACCTGCACCAAAGGCAAACACCTAACCAACTGAGTCACCCACATTCCCCAAGAATACTCTTAAAATGTCCATGCTTCCCAGAACAATCTATATATTCAATGAAATCCCTATCAAAATACCATCAAGTTTTTTCTCACAGAGTTGGAACAAATAATCCTAAAATTTGTATGGAACAAAAACACCCCAAATAGCCAAAGGAGTGTTGAAAAAGGAAACCAAAGCTGGTGGCATCACAATTTCGGACTTGAAGCTCTATTACAAAGCTGTCATCATTAAGGCAGTATGGTACTGGCACAAAAGCAGACACATAGATCAATGGAACAGAATAGAGAACCCAGAAATGAATGCTCAATTCTATGGTCAACTCGTCATTGACAAAGCAGGAAAGAATATCCAATGGAAAAAAGACAGTCTCTTCAACAAATGATGTTGGGAAAACTGGACAGCCACATACAGGAGAATGAAACTGAACCATTTCCTTAAACCATACACAAAAATAATCTAAAAATGGATGAAAGACCTCAATGTGAGATAGGAATCTTATCAAAATCCTAGAGGAGAACACAGGCAGCAACCTCTGTGACCTCGGCCACAGCAACTTCTTGCTAGATATGTCTCTGAAGGGAAGAGAAACAAAAGCAAAAAAATGAACTATTGGGACTTCATCAAGATAAAAACTTTTGTACAGCAAAGGAAACAGTCAATGAAATCAAAAGACAACTGACAGAGTAGGAGAAGATATTTTTAAATGTCTTCTTATCAGATATCTTATCAGATAAAGGACTAGTATCCAAAATCCATAAAGAACTTACCAAACTGAACACCCAAAGAACAAATAATCGAATCAAGAAATGGGCAGAAGACATGAACAGACATTTTTGCAAAGAAGACATCCAAATGGCCAACAGAAACATGAAAAAATGCCCAACATTACTAGGCATCAGGGAAATACAAATCAAAACCACAATGAGATACCACCTCACAACAGTCAGAATGGCTAAAATTAACAAGTCAGGAAACGACAGATGCTAGTGAGGAAGTGGAGAAAGGGGAACCCTTCTACACTGTTGGTGGGAATGCAAGCTGGTGCATCCACTCTGGAAAACAGTATGGGGGTTCCTCAAAATGTTGAATATAGAGCTACCCTGTGCCCAGCAATTGCACTACTGGATATCTACCCCAAAGATACAAATGTAGTGATCCAAAGAGGCACCTGTACCCCAATGTTTAGAGCAGCAATGTCCACAATAGCCCAACTATGGAAAGAGCCCAGATGTCCACTGACAGATGAATGAATAAAGAAGATGTGGTGTATATATACAACAGAATATTATGCATCCATCAAAAATGATATCTTGCCATTTGCAATGACATGGATGGAACTAGAGGGGATTATGCTAAGTGAAACAAGTCAATCAGGAAAAGACAATTATCATATGATTTCACTCATATGTGGAATTTGAGAAAAAAATAAAGGAGCCTAGAGGAAGGGAGGGAAAAATAAAACAAGATGAAACCAGAGAAGGGGAGAAACCATAAGAGACTCTTAATCATAGGAAACAAACTAAGGGTTGCTGGAGGGGAGTGGTTGAGGGGATGGGTTAACTGGGTGATGGACATTAAGGAGGGCATGTGATGTAATGAACACTAGCTGTTATGACTGATGATGAATCACTGAACTCTATCTGAAACTAATAATATACTTTATGTTAATTAACTGAATTTAAATTAAAAAAAATTTTTTTTAAGAATTAAAAGCCTGTGGCATAGAATTATTCTAATTTTGGTGAAAGCCAGGAACCACCAGCATCAGTTTTTAAAAGTATTTTTTTTGGAGACTTCCATTTGTTCAGAGTAACTAATAAAAAGTAATCAACCTAGGTGTCACATAGGTGAATATACATATGAAAATTCAGGTTATACGCCCTTACAATTTGTGCACATTACTACCTGAAAGTTAGTCACTGATTTTTTTTTTTTTCCAGGTAGGCTCACACCCAACATACAGCCCAATGCAGGACCTGAACTCATGACCCCAAGGTCAACACCTAAGCTGAGATCAAGAGTTGGACACTTAACTGATTGAGACACCCAGGCAACCCAGTTATTTTTAAAAAAGCAGACACTTTTAATGACCCTTGTTTATAATAGCAAAAGAAAAAATTCAGAAATAACCACAATGTTCAATAATAAGGGATTGGTCACATAAAATATATGATATAGCTCTATGATGAAAATACTCTGCAACTAATTAAAGATTTTGTTGTTGTTAATACTCTGGTACATGGGAAAATTTTTTCATGTTGTAACATGAGATAACCCAAATGGTAAAATTATACATTCAGTTTGATCTCATGTATATAAAAAATCCATAGAAGTGAAAAAGTGAAAAATATATGAAAATATTAATAGTGTTTACTTCTGAGAGAAAGAATTATGGATGTTCTTTTTTCCTTACTTGTTTCTATTTTCCTAATTTTCAATAAAATGTTATTATTTTATAAATTTGTTTAAGATTTTATTTATTTATTTGACAGAGGGAGAGAGATCACAGGCAGAGAGGCATGCAGAGGGGAAAGGGGAAGCAGACCCCCCACTGAGCAGAGAGCCAGATGCAGGGCTCCATCCCAGGACCTTGGGATCATGACCTGAGCCAAAGGCAGAGGCTTAACCCACTAAGCCACCCAGGCGCCCCTGTTATTATTTTTTAAAGTATTATTAAAAATTTCTAATCATTTCTAATCCATCCTACTTCAGATATTCTCCATTTCCTTCCCTTTTTCTCTGGCGTTAGATGTTCTTATAATGGATATTAGCATAAAAGAAGTTCTAACTTGGAGAGCCTGGGTGACTTAGTTGGTTAGGTGACTGCCTTCAGCTCGGGTCATGATCCCAGGGTCCTGGGATGGAGCCCTGCATCAGGCTCCCTGCTCAGTAGGGAGCCTGCTTTTCCCTCTCCTTCTGCTGCTCTGCCTGTTTGTGTCTCTTGCTCTCTCTGTCAAATAAATAAATAAAATCTTTTCTAAAAAGTTCTAACTTATTTTTATTAATTCATTCAATTAATATCTGTTTAGTGCCTACTATATGCCAGATACTACTCAAAACAAAACAAAACTTTACCCTTATAAAGTTTAGTGAGAAGAGATAATCAACAAATAAAAAAGTAAAACATATTAAGCAGTGATAGTACAATAGATAAAAAATCATCAGGGAAAGGGGACTGAGGGTACAAAATGTATTGTGGTTTTAAATGGAAGGGGATGAGTAAAGGTCCAAAGGAAGGAGGGAGGAAGCTACACACTGTGGAAAGGAAGAGGAAAGGAAAGAAAGAAAGAGAAAAAGGAAAGGATTCCAGGCCCCAAGGTGGGAGTCTGTCTGGTATGTTCAAAGAGGAGCACACAAAGGCAGCAGGTCTAAAATAAAGTGGGAGAACTCAGAGAAATACTGGTAGGATGAATCTTGTAAACCATTTTTAAAAAACATGGCCCTTTAAGATGGGGAGCTACTGCAGAATTTAGAGCAGAGAGATGACATTATTGGAGTCATATTTTAAAAGATCATACTAAAACCACATAGAACTGTAAAGACCGATGGAAATCAAGATGGATGTACTAATGCTTCAGCATTTGTTTGACTCTCTGAGTTGAACGAATATTTCTTGTCCTCGTTCTTGAAGCCTCCTCCCCCACTCACTTGTGCTTCTCTGGGATCCTCTGTTCCGGGAACTTAGTATGAATGTTGAAACCTAGCAACCAGACTCACAGCTGGCACAATCACCAGTCACAAGACAACCTTGAAGACATGAGGAACATGACCAGCAGCACACACCAGATTCCCAGCAAAACCACCCAGATCCTGTATTTTCCTATAAAACCCCTCAGCCTTTTCCCTGGGGCAGTCCGCAGTTTTGAAGGCATTAGCTTGCTCTGGCCTCCTTTGCCTGGCAACGTAATAAAACTATTGTAAGGGCCTATTTAGCCAGAGCAGCTCCACCTTGGTTGAACCGCCATTTTGTTGTTTATGCAGTAAAACCCACACTGACCCTGCCCCACCCCCCACCCCATGGGAACTTACTTAAAAAGCAAGTCCGGGAAACCAGTAAAATATGATCAACCAGTCCCTGATAACAGAGCCCAAATACAAGGGTGGGTCCGATCAGGTGGAGATAACAGCCCGAATGCAGGGATGAGTTGGGCCAGGTGGAGACATCCAAACAGTGGGGCGTGCATACGGTCTCCCTAGCTACCAAGAAGCGTGGGCCCCGCCTGTTGGGCGCCTGTTGGGCGCCTTTTGGGCCAATTGTGACCAAGGTGATAGGCTAGTTCAAATAGCTACTATGGGGACGCCTGGGTGGCTCAGTTGGTTAAGCGGCTGTCTTCGGCTCAGGTCATGATCCCAGCGTCCTGGGATGGAGCCCCACATCGGGCTCCTTGCTTGGCAGGGAGCCTGCCTCTCCAGGCCTCTCTGCCTGTGCTCGCTCGCTCTCTCTCTTCCTCTATCCCTGACAAATAAATAAATAAAATCTTAAAAAAAAAAAACCAAATAGCTACTATGAGGTGAATTGTAATTCAATTGGCCACCCGTGTGTGACCTAGCATGACTGTGCAGCTTTCTCTGTGTGTGGCCAGGCCCAACCACATGGCCTTTGCTCTATAAAAGTTAGTCTGTAAGGCAGGGAGGGGTCGCCCTCTCTGTAAGAGGTGGCCCGGAACGGTCAGTTTGCTTCTCGATGCTTGGCGCAAAATAAAGTTTTGCTTGACTTTTTTGTTTTATATCAGTCTCATTACGGACCTAACACTATCATTCCTCTTTCTCCCCAAACTCGGTCTTCGCATTGTAGTTTAGCCCTGGGGCACAGAGGTCGGTTTTGGACAACAGTCTTGGCTGGTGTGTGAAGAGAGGATGGTGGTGTACAGGTGGAAGTAAAAGGCAGGTCAGAGGTTACAGCAGCATGGCAGGCAAGAGATGCAAATGTCAGGAAGGGAACGGGGAGGACTCTGTGTATGTAGTAAAAGGTGACTCTGCCACTGGAGAGGTGAGACATGAGAGAAAGAAGGGGATCAAGAAGGACTCCAAGAGTTCTGGCCCCAGAAACTGGAAGGATGGAGTTACTGTTAACTGAAATGAGATGAGGGGGAGAGGAGTAGTTTTGGGAAAAAGAACAGGAATTCAGTTTGGGAATGTTAGGCATCTAAGTAGAAGGGGTGAGGCTGTGGCATATTAAGTCTGGAATTCAAAGAGAAGATTAAAACTGGGTGTACAAATTCGTGGAGAAGGGCAAAGCTCTAGATAAATATTTGGGGTTTTTTGTCTTGTTTCGTTTTAAGATTTTATTCATTAGACAGAGAGAGAGAGAGAGAGACAGACAGTGAGAGAGGGAACACAAGCGCAGGGAGTGGGAGATGGAGAAACAGGCTTCCCGCTGAGCAGGGAGCCTGATGCGTTCCATCCCAGGACCCTGGGATCATGACCTGAGCCGAAGGCAGATGTTTAACGACTGAGCCACCCAGGCGCCCCTGTAGATACATATTTGTGAGCTGAGAATATACAGGTTGATGACACTGAAAGCCAGGAAACCGAAGAGATTCATTTAGTCAGAGAATATAGATACAGAAATGATCCACAGAATGAACTCTCTACCATTTAGAAACTGGTGAAATGAAAAGGAATCTGCAAAAGATATCAGTAAGAAGGAGAAAAGAGTAAAGTAGGAGGAAACTAGGAGAGTGTAATATACTGAAAGACATTGTTTCAAGCAAGAGCAAGTGATCAGTTCTGATAAATGCTGCCAGTAAGTTAAATGGGACTTGAGAAGCAACCTTTGGATTAGTCACTAGTGACTTTAACAAGTGTGCTTTGGTGGGGCGGGGGGAGAGAAAGCCTGACTGGAGTGGGTTCAAGTGACAAAGGGAGGACCAGGAGTAGACACAGTGAATGTGACAACTTTTTGAAGAAGATTATTATAAGCGGGGAGGGAGGTGGAAATGCGTCCATAGCTAGAAGGGGATATGCGTGTGGTCCTAAGAGACTTAGGAGTCTTTTTGTTTTTTGGTTCTTGTTTTTGAGATGGGAGTACTTATAGCATATTTGTATACCATTGGGACTAATCCAGAGAAGAGGGAAGAATTAATGATATGGGAGAAACGGGAATATTTGCTGAAAATATCTTGAGTAGGTATGAGGTGATGGAATAATACACAAATGGAAAGACTGGCCTCAGAAAGGAAAAGAGAGTTCGTCCGCAGTAAAAGATGGGTCTGTGCATCAGATGAGCACAAATGCAGGTGGGTGGGTACATGGAGGGGTGAGAGCTTGAGTTCTCTTGTGTTCGCTTCTACTTTTTAGAAAGCAAAGTCATGGGCTCAGAAAAAGGATGGAGAGATACTATTGAAAGAATGAGGATAGGGCGCCTGGGTGGCTCAGTGGGTTAAAGCCTCTGCCTTCGGCCCAGGTCATGATCCCAGAGTCCTGGGATCGAGCCCCACATCGGGCTCTCTGCTCAGCAAGGAGCCTGCTTCCCTTCCTCTCTCTGCCTGCCTCTCTGCCTACCTGTGATCTCTGTCTGTCAAATAAATAAATAAAATCTTTTAAAAAAAAAGAAAGAATGAGGATAGAAGACAAAGTATAGAATAGTTTTCTACTAAGACCAGAAGGGTGAATCATCTACAGAAAACAGCAGTATAATCAGTACATGAAAAAAGATCAAGGTACCCTTCTCATTCTAGTAAGGAATAAAACAGAATAAAAGCTAAGAATATATCTCTGAATTTAGATTTTGTATACATTTGTGGTTTTCTTGACATTAAAAAAAAAAGACAGTTACTCTTTGACACATCGTTTTAAAAAGCAGACTATGCTGAATTAAAAGGATCCTAAAACAAGATATAATGTGTGGCCCTATATTGGACACTCATTTGGACAACCCAATGTAAAATATATTTTAGGAATAACTGGGAAATTTTGAATATGACCTGGGTAACTTGGAAAGTGAACTTAACTCAAATAGGTAGACTGTTGACTAAAAAAAAAAAAGCTGTATAACGGTATATACAGTACAATTTAAAAACAACGCATGTATGCACACATACATATGGAAAAAAAGGATATGCACTAAAGCATGTACAGCAGTAATCTATGGGTGGTGAAACTGATATTTTTAATTCATTTTTGCTTGTTTGTATTTTTTACTACAAGGCACATAAAATCCTTCTATGATAGCATAATATTATTTTTAATCAATAAAATAAGAAAAACTAAAAATCAGATATATCATTTGATAATTTAATCAATAAAATAAGAAAAACTAAAAATCAGGGGCGCCTGGGTGGCTCAGTGGGTTAAGCCGCTGCCTTCGGCTCAGGTCATAATCTCAGGGTCCTGGGATCGAGTCCCGCATCGGGCTCTCTGCTCAGCAGGGAGCCTGCTTCCTCCTCTCTCTCTGCCTGCCTCTCTGCCTACTTGTGATCTCTCTCTGTCAAATAAATAAATAAAATCTTAAAAAAAAAAAAGAAAAGAAAAACTAAAAATCAGATATATCATTTGATAATAGATCCAAGAGATTCATAGTAATCAGAACTCTAACTGAACACGAAATAGAGTAAATGTCAGCCTGTGGTTTAAACACAATCTGCCACTTTGCGTTTTGTATAGAATACAAGCTAAGAATTTTAGATTTTTAGTTTTTAATATTTTAAATGGTTAAAAAAGCAATAGGATAACAGTATTTGGGGACACATGTAAAGGTTTGTACCTTCACATTTCAGTGTCAGTAAATAAAGTTTTATTGGAACACAGCCATGTGCTGGTATCGCCCTTGCCTGCTTTTACAATGTAGTAGCACACATTACGAAGGCAGAGTTGATTGAGTAGTTGCTTCAGAAACCGTATTTCACCATCTGACCCTTCACAGGTAAAGTTTGCTAACCTCTAAAATAGGATAAAAACATTAGGATCATAGTAGATCTATTAAAATCTTAAAAAGAACTAGACTCACACTAATTAGGAAAACACAAACAAAAACCAGATACCTTTTCATACCCTTCGGACTGATAAAAGATATGGACAAAGGGGAAATCTCATGCACTGATGAGAGGATATACTGGTTTGACTAGAGCATTTGGCAATATCCCAGCAAGACAAGGCCATGCAGAGCCTATGACCCAGTAATTCCACGTCTAGGGATAAACCCCTGGAAAATTCACACAAGAAGACACTAATGAGATATGTATTAAACAGTGCCTGAGGAGTTAATAAATATATTGATTAAAAGATCCTTGTAGGGGCACCGGGGTGGCTCAGTGGGTTAAGCCGCTGGTCATGATCTCAGGGTCCTGGGATCGAGTGCCGCATCGGGCTCTCTGCTCATCAGGGAGCCTGCTTCCTCCTCTCTCTCTCTCTACCTGCTTCTCTGCCTACTTGTGATGTCTCTCTGTCAAATAAATAAAATAAAAAATCTTTTAAAATAAATAAATAAATAAATAAAATAAAAAATAAAAGATCCTTGTATATATATTAACTCTTCCAGGCACCATTGTAATAAAAAAGTTCAAATGTTTCTATAAAATTTTGTTTCTTCAAGTAAGGTGTGAAGCATGTATGACATAAGGGCTAACATCTTGTTAACTCACCTGGCATTCTTTTCAGCATCTAAAAGAGCTTGCGCCAAATCCTTGTGTGCCTTCTCTGCTTCCTTTGTTAATTTCATATCATGTGCACGAACCAGACACAACTCCCTGAAATAGAGTGAAGAAATTTTATATCCATAGTTGAAGAGTTCCAGAAAGTTTCTACCCAGGAAATCCGATTTATACTCAGGAATCTTCTCAGTTATGTGTATCTCTCTTCCTAGTTTTTACACCTTGTAAACCAAATCAAGAAATCTCATGTCCATTTAGATGGAATTATGTCAGGTTTGCCAGTGGAATCCGGCTAGCTGGAAAGGACTGAAAGATTATGTGAAAGATCTTCTCAAATTGGAAGAAGGCAGATGCTAATAGGCAAGGCCACCAGGCTCCTCTATCCTACCTTCTGACATGCCTATCTTACCCTCTTCATTCTTGCTACCAATCATCCTGACACAGGTTACATGAGCACTAACCTTGACTGCTATGTAATGCTTATCCTCTTTTGGATTTAATCCTTAACATCTGTAATCATGGCACTGCTCTGTAAACATGATTAAGATCAACATCTCAATTCTGGAGAAAAAACAGGAATCATCTCCCTATTAAACATACATAGAGCCCTAGTTTTGTGTTAACCTGTGTAACCCAGGTCTCTACTTCTACATCTAGTTCTTTCCATTCTCTTCCTAAATCCCCAAAAGAAAAAAAAAAGAGTCCTCTATTTTAACCATTCTACTCTTCTTTTTATTCTCTTCAGAGACACGGTTTTGACTAGTGTCTTGTGTTTAAGATAATCACAGATTTTACCTGGTCAGTTCTTCAATAACATTCTTAAAATTGTACAGCTCTTCTAGAATGCGCTGGTCCATCATTCGCTGAGTTACCAAGTCTTTGTAGAACTCAATCATCTGTCTGGCAATTTGGTCAAGCATTTGTACATACCGCTCTCTGCATGAGAAAGAAAAAAAGGTATCATTCAAAAAAAGGAAAAAAGAGCCATAAAATATATGAAAGAAAAAGTAATGTTAGGGAAAGAAATAGTAGATACTCATAAAAGATATGCAAGAAGAACAAATTAGGAAAAGAAAGGGATCTAACATGTATATTCCTGCCATGCTTACACAAGCGAATAAACTGTGGAAGATTTTAAGCAGAGTCAATCATTTGGAATGTGATGTCTGAGATGTAAAGCAAGAGGAGAAATCCTTTTATATCTCCTTCTAAATTATAGACTCTATGAGGATAGAAACCATGTCTTATATATTTATATAGAATGGGATTTGTTTTTAAAGATTTCATTTATTTATTTGACAGAGAGATCACAACCAGGCAGAGAGACAGGCGGGGGGCGGGGGGGGGGGGAAGCAGGCTCCCTGCTGAGCAGAGAGCCCGATGCGGGACTCGACCACAGGACCCTGGGATCATGACCTGAGCCGAAGGCAGTGGCTTAACCCACTGAGCCACCCAGGCGCCCCTAGAATGGGATTTTTTATAAATAGTTGAATTAATGAGTAAAACCACTTTCCCCAAGTTGTTTAAGTGTCAAAAGACACCAACTGTTCAAAAATGAATAAAGACCCTAAATCCAAAGAAGCCATTTCTTTCAGTTTCAAATAAAACTAAATATTTGGAAGTGATTACAAATGAAAAATTACAAATACCATTCTAAGCAGCCTTTCTTCATATTAAAAGTGATCTGGGTGTTATATCCTAAACCTGAGACTGGCAATTTATAGTATTTTTGAATTGGAATGGCCATTTAGTTTAATATCTCACCCATAACAGAAAGAATTATCCAGGCTTTGCTCAAACACCTAGAGTCACAGAGAGTTTATCAGTTTGATATGCAGTTCATATACTGGAAATATCGATTTTAAACACACCTTCTTTAGGACTTCCCCTCCTGGCAATACAAGGACAAAATAATCTGAAGGGTCTTCTTATTACACTACAACTAGATCCATGACAGAGCATACTTTCAGAAGCATTACTGGGCTTGCAGAAAAAGAACAGATGTCTCCAGGGGCAACGAGCAAAAACTATAAACAAGATACAATAAACTAAGAATGGACTGGGAAATGGTAATCTGTGTTCACTAGGCAAACCCAAGGTCATGTTGCCCCAGTGAAAATAACAACATTGGGGAGAAAGGGTAAGATGGCAGAGTAGGAAGATGCTGAACTCACATCGTCCCATGGACATACCAAGGCTGCTACTACATACAGTGCAACTTACTCTGCGAAAGACCAGAAGACGAGCAGAACAGTACTTCCAACAGTACTTCCACTTTATATAAAGATATAAATAAAAACCTACATGAAAAAGGGTAGGAGGGGCAGAGAGAGAATCAAGAACTAAATCCCTGGTGTGGAGACCCACAAGCAGGGATATCACAGGTGTGGAGGTCCCTGCACAACCTGCCCACCCTGGCAGCTGTGTCTTCCAAAGTGACTACTGTTGTTTCACACCCAGCAGGTAGCCTCAGCCAGGAAAGACATGCCTCCAAAGTGAGTCCTACCCCAGGGAGAGAAGGAGCCAGCCCCACCCACTGCCATGCCTACAACAGTCCTGCGGAACCTCACAGCTGGCCGTGCCAGGAGCCTGCCCCACCTACCTACAGTGCACCCACAGCAGTTATGGCCCAATCAAGAAGGTTCACACAGTTCACAGAGGGGTCATCCCTGGAGCACCTAGTACTGAAGACCAGCGAGGATTGCGTTACTGGGTCCCACAAGATGCCTTCTACATAAGGTCACTCATTTGAGACCAGGAGACAGAGCTGACCTACTTAATACATACAAACAAATGTTTAATTTAAACAACTGTCACCTGCCTCCTTAGCGCAGTAGGAATCGCGTCAGTCTCATAAACAACTGTCAAGTTAAAGTAGACTATTAATAGGGCACCTGGGTGGTTAAGATGGTTAAGCATCTGCCTTCAGCTCAGGTCATGATCTCCTGGTCCTGGAGGTCAGAATCTCCTGGTCCCATGTCAGGATCCCGGCTCAGCAGGGAATCTATGGAGACTCTGCTTCTCCTTCTGCCTCTCCGCCCCTGCTCACACTCTCTTTCTCAAATGAATAAATAAAAATCTTTTAAAACAATAAATAAATAAAATAAAATAGACTGTTAAGGGGAACCTGAGGCTCACTTGGTTAAGTGTCAGACTCTTGATTTTGGCTCAGGTCAGGATCTCAGGGTTGTGAGATTGAGTCCTGTGTGAGCCTGCTTAAGATTCTCTCATGCTCTCTCTCTCTGTCCCTCCCCTGCTCACATGCACAGGCACATGCTCTCTCTTAAATAAATAAATAAATAGATAAAACCATTAAATAAAAAGGTCTTTTTTTAAAAATTTTATTTAGTTATTTGACAGAGCAAGAGAGCACAAGCAGGGAGAGCAGCAGAGGGAGAGGGATCATGACCCTTAAACAAGTGAGCCACCCAGGTGCCCTTACAAAGGGTGTTATATATAAACCTCATGGTCATCACAGATCATGATCTCAGGGTCATGAGATTAGGCCCGATGTCAGGCTCTGCACTGGGCATGAAGCTTGCTTAAGATTCTCTCTCCCCCTCTCCCTCACCTCTCTCTTGCTCAGGAGCACATGCATGTTCTCTCTCAAATAAATAAATAAATATTTAAAGTAAATAAATAAATAAATACCTGTTAAATACATAGGGTATTACAGATAAACCTCATGGTAACCACAAACCAAAAACCTCTAATAAATAGGGGTGCCTGGGTCGCTCAGTCATTAAGCATCTGCC
Source organism: Mustela erminea (assembly GCF_009829155.1). Lineage (NCBI taxonomy): Eukaryota > Metazoa > Chordata > Mammalia > Carnivora > Mustelidae > Mustela > Mustela erminea. Next base: position 23,352,613 of record NC_045630.1, read on the forward strand.
TTCATCAGCTCAGGTCCTGATCCTAGGTTCTGGGATTGAGAACCACGTTGGGCTCCCTGCTCGGCAGGAAGTCTCCTTCTCTCTCTCCCACTCCCCCTGCTTGTTTTCCTGTTCTTGATGTCTCTCTCTCTCTGTCAAGTAAATAAATAAAATCTTTTAAAAAACAAAAAAACTATAATACACAAGAAACCATAAAGAGAAAGGAATCCAAGCATAATACTAAAGAAAATCATCAAATTGCACGAGAAGAAAGGAACAGAGAAGAACTATAAAAAGAACCAGAGGGTGCCTGGCTGGGGGCTCAGTCAGTAAGCATGCAACTCTTGATCTCGGGGGTCTAAGTTTGAGCCTCATGTTAGGTGTAGAAATAAAATTAAAATCTTTGGGACACCTGGATGGCTCAGTGGGTTAACCCTCTGCCTTCAGCTTGGGTCATGATCTCGGGGTCCTGCGATTGAGCCCCACATAGGGCTCTCTGCTCAGCGGAGAGCCTGCTTCCCTTCCTCTCTCTCTCTCTCTGCCTGCCTCTCTGTCTACTTGTGATCTCTCTGTCTGTGAAATGAACAAATAAAATCTTAATAAATAAATAAATAAATAAATAAAATCTTTGGGGGAAAAAAAAAAGAGAGCCAGAAACAATTCATAAAATTGCAATAAATACAAACTTACCAATAATTACTTTAAATGTAAATGAATTTATTTTGGTTCCAACCAAAATAAATAAATTAAATAAATAAATAATAAATACAATAAAAATAGAAGACTCCTATATGCTGCCTACAAGAGACCCACTTCAAATACAAAGACATATACAAAATGAAAGAGAAGGGACGGAAAAAGATATTCCATGCAAATGGAAGTGAAAAGAAGCTGTGGTAGTGATACTTATATCACACAAAATAGACTTTACAACAACGAACATAACAAGGAACAAAGAACAGCATTACATAATGATAAAGAGAACAATTCAACAAAAGGATACAGCAATTTATTTCTCAAGAAATTCAACAACCTAGAAGTAGAAGCAGAAACATAAAATCTTCCCAGACTCAAGCAGGAAGAAATAGAAAATCTAAACAGATTAATTACTAGTAATTAAATTGAATCAATAAACAAAAAAAAAATTCTCAAAACCAACAGAAGTCAGGATCAGAGGTGAATTCTACCAAACATTTAAAGAAGAGTTAATATCTATTCTCAAACTATTTCAAAAAATGAAAATGGAAGAACTGTTTCAAATTCATTTGATAAGGACAGCATTACCCAGATAGCAAAACCAAAAACACCACAAAAGAAAAGAAAAGAAAATTAGAAGCCAGTATCCCTAAGGAACACATATACAAAAATCCTCAGCAAAATATTAGCAAACTGAATTCAACCAAACCTTAAAAGGATCATCCACCACAACCAAGTGCAATTTATTCCAGGAATGCAAAGATGGGTCAATATCTACAAATCAATGTGATACACCACATCAACAAAATGGAGGATAAAACGATATACAGTCATCTCACTAGATGCAGAAATATCATTTGGCAAGTTTAACATCCATTCACGATAAAATCTCTCAATTAAATGATATAGAGGAAATAAAACTCAATATAATAATGGCTATCTATGACAAACCCACAGCTAACATACACAATGGTGAAAAGGTGAAAGCTTTTCTCTAAGATCTGTAACAAGACAAGTGTGTTTACTCTTACCACTTTTATTACACATAGTACAAGAAGTCCTAGCCATAGCAATCAGACAAGAAACAAAAACAAAGGCACCCAAATTAGTAAGGAAGAACTAAAACTGTCACTATTTGCAGATGACATAATACTAAATATAGAAAACCCTAAAGATTCCACCAAAAACTATTAGAATAAATGAACTCAGCCAATTTGCAGGATATAAAATTAATATACAGAAATGAGTTGTATTTTTATATACTAATAAACGAGCAGAAAGAGAAATTAAGAAAACAATCCGATTTACAATTGCTCCAAAATAACAAAATACCTAGGAATAAATTTTACCAAGGAGGTAGAAGACCTATATTATAAAAATAGTATGATACTGATGAAAAAAATTAAAAGTAACACAAATGGAAAGATATACCCTGCTCATGGATTGGAAGAATTAATATCATTAAAATATCCATTTTGCCCAAAGCAATCTACAGATTCAATGAAATTTCTATCAAAATATTAACAACGGGGAGGCCTTGGGTGGCTCAGTCAGTTAAGCGTCTGCCTTCATCTTGGGTCATAAGCCTGAGGTCCTGGGATCAAGCCCCATGTTGGTAGGGGGTTTCCCAATCAGCAGGGAGTCTTATTCTCCCTCCCCCTCTGCCCTGCTTATGCGCTTGCTCTCACTCTCTCTCTCAAATAAATAAAGAAAATCTTTTAAAAAATAGTAATAATATCTTTCACAGAATTAGAACAAATAATCCTAAATTCATACGGAACCGCAAAAGACCCTGAATAGCCAAAGCAATCTTGAGAAAGGAGAATAAAGCTGAAGGTATCACACTCCCAGATTTCCAACTATTCTGCAGTGCATTAGTAACCACAACCACGTGGTAGTAGCACAAAAACAGACACATAGATCAAAGGAATAAATCAGAGAACCCAGAAATAAACTGACATTTATATAGTCAATTAATCTATGACAAAGGAGGCAAGAATACACAATGGGGAAAAGACAGTCTCTTTGATAAGTAGTATTGAGAAAACTGGGCAAACATAGCAAAGGAATGAAAGCAGAACACTTTCTTACACCATATACAAAAATTAACTCAAAACTGATTAAAGACTTAAATGTGAGCCCTAAAATCATAAAACTCCTGGGTGGCTCAGTGGGTTAAACCTCTGCCTTCGGCTCAGGTCATGATCCCAGGGTCCTGGGATCAAGCCCTACACCGGGCTCTCTGCTCAGTGGGGAGCCTGCTTCCTCCTCTGTCTCTGCCTTGTCTCTCTGTCTACTTGTGATCTCTCTCTCTGTCAAATAAATAAAATCTTTAAAAAAAAAAAAAACCTCCTAAAAAATAAAAAATAAGCCATAATCTCTCTAACATCAGTCTTAGCAGTATTTTTTTGGATTTATCTCTTCAGAAAAGAGCAACAAAAACAAAAATAAACAAGTGGGACTATACCAAAATAAAGTTTTTGCACAGTGAAGGAAATCATCAATGAAATGAAAGGCAATCTACTAAATGGGAGATATTTGCATATGATACACGCAATAAGGAGCTAATATCCAAAAGGCATAAATAAACCATACAACTTAACACTAATGAAACAATCTGATTTAAAAATGGGCAGAAGGGGCACCTGGTTGGCTCATTCAGTTAAGCATCTGCCTTTGGCTCAGGTCATGATCTCAGTGTTCTAGCGTCGAGCCCCGTATCAGGCTCCCTGCTCTTGGGAAGCCTGCTTCTCTCTGTCCTCCCCACTCATGTGCTCATTCTCTCTCTCTCTCTCTCCTCATATAAACAAATAAATAAATCTAAAGAAAGAAACAAAGAAATTGGCAGAAGACATGAATAGACCCTTTTCAAAAAACACATACAGATGTACAAAAAGCACATGAAAATATGTTCAACATCACTAAACCATAAGGAAAATGTACATCAAAATCACAATGAGACATCACCTCACACCTGTCAGAATGGCTAGAATCAAAAAGACCCATAATAACAAGTGTTGGTGAGGATGTGGAGAAAAAGGAACCCTCAAGCATTGTTGGTGCAGCACTTTGAAAGTAATATGGGAGTTCCTCAAAAAATTAGAAATAAAAATACCATATGATCTAGTAATTCCACTTCTGAATACTTACCTGAAGAACATGAAAATAGTAATTTGAAAATATATATGCACTCCTATATTTATTGTAGCATTATTTTTAAAAACCAAAACATAGAAGCAACCTAAGTATTGAAAGATGAATGGTGGGTGCCTGGGTGGCTCAGTGGGTTAAGCCACTGCCTTCGGCTCAGGTCATGATCTCAGGGTCCTGGGATCGAGTCCCGCATCGGGCTCTCTGCTCGGCAGGGAGCCTGCTTCTCTCTCTCTCTCTCTCTCTCTCTGCCTGCCTCTCCATCTACTTGTGATTTCTCTCTATCAAATAAATAAATAAAATCTTTAAAAAAAAGAAAAAAGAAAGATGAATGGTAAGAGATAAAGAAATGGTGGTAAAAAAATTTAATTAACTAATTAATTAATTAAAATAAAAAAGAAATGGTGGTGTGTATATAAAATAATACTATTCAGTCATTAAAAAAGGAAGTCCTACTATTCATGATATGAATGGACCTAAAGGGTATTATGCCAGGTGGCATATGTCAAACAGAGAAAGACAAACATCATTTGATTTCATTTATATGTGGAATCTAAAAAACAAAACAAAGGAAACAGAAACGGACTCATAAATACAGAGAACAAACTGGTGGTTGCCAGAGGGGAAGGTGTAAAGGACTAGGCAAAACAGTTGAAGGGGACTAAGAGGTACAGACTCCTAGTTATGAAATAAATAAGTCATGAGGATGTAAAGTGCAGCACAGGAAATATAGTCAAAAATATTACATTAACTTTATGGTGACTTATCATGGAGAATATCTCATAATATATACATAGTTTCAAATCACTATGTCGTACACCTAACACTAACATAATATTGTAGTCAACTATACTTCAATTAAAAATAAATAATTTTTTTTTAAATACCAACATTGAGGGGTACCTGGGTGGCTTAGTCAGTTAAGCATGATCCCACGGTCCTGGGATCAAGCCCTATTTCCAGGCTCCTTGTTCAGAAGGAAGTGTGCTTCTCCCTCTCCTTTTGCCTCTCATACCCTACTTGTGCTCTCTCTCAAATAAGTAAATAAAATCTTTAAAAAAATTAAAAATATTTAATTATTTTCAGAGATAAAGAGAGAGAGCACAATCAGGGGGAAGGGCAGAGGCAGAGGGAGAAGCAGGCTCCCTGCTGAGCAAGGAGCCTGATGTGGGACTCAATCCCAGGACCCTGGGATCATGATCTGAGCCTAAGGCAGACGCTTAACTGACTGAGCCAGCCAGGTGCCTAATAAATAAAATCTTAAAAAAAAAAAAAAAAATACCAACACTTTGTTCAAGACTAAGCCTTGGACCAGCTTCAAGGTAGAAGACCTGAGTGTTGGACCACTATATGAAGCGAGGATTCCAGAAGGAAGAAAATGGAAATCCTCTCTTCAAGAAGCATGGTTTACAATCTGAGGATTTCATGATTAAGATTAGCCAAATGTTACCTATAAAAGCAAATACTGCAAAATACTCATTTAAATAAATCATCACAAATGAAGACTCAGAAGAAACAACAGTCATTTTAGTCACTAGTAGTTTTCATATATTAGAAGTATGAGATTTAAAATATAAAACTATGCAGAAAATGTTTGAAAAATGAAAGACTGAATCTATAAATAAGCAATAAAAACATATTAACTATGATGAGAAAGATATGGAAACAACCAATAGAAACCTCTTAGATGGGAAGTATAATTACTGAATTGTAAAACTCAAAAGATGGGTTTTGGAATAGATGCACCTGAAGTGGTTTATTTTTGTCTTCAGAAAAACTACCTAGAATGCAGCACAGAGACAAGGAGATGGAAATGAGGAAAGAGATATTAAGAGACAAAAAGCATAGGATGAAAGCATCCAATATAAATCTAATCAGAGTTCCAGAAAAAGAAAACAGAGAAAATGGAAAACAGATATTTATCGAAGAGATCACCATTGATAATCTTGCAAAACTCATTAAGGATGTTAATCTATAATAGGATTGTGGAATATAAATAGGTACAGGGGGAAAAAAAGAAAAGAAATCCAGAGAAACTAAACGTACTCTCCTGCATGAAATAACAACCACCAAAAAAAGACAAAGTATATGGAACAATTTTCAAGAGATGTGTGACAGAAAAATTTTCAAGACCCTGCACCTAAGGCACTGAAAGAAAGTAATTATTGACTAGAGGTAAATAAAGTAAGCCCTATGATTATTCCATCTTTTGGACTTGAAAGGCCAAAGCACAAGGACAAAGAACCCAGGAGAAACCCAGTAGATTCTGGGTTATGGAGACAGAGTAAGAGTCTAAGGAGAGAAAGAGGACAGGGTACCAGAGGAAAAAGAGCTGTATAGGAAGATCCTCTGGCGGTCTGCTGAGGGTCCTTCTCAAGTATTCAGCTAAGTAATGATCAGAGGATCAATGTGAAGAAACTGTCTGAAGCCAGGGAAGGAGCCAGCTGAAAGGATCAATAACTAAGAGCATCCAGGATTCACAGGTGGCTCGAAATAGTGCTGGTTCCAACTAGTCAGACTGGAAAAACTTCATGGGTCACTGGATACAGTACAAAGAAGAGTCTGCCTAAGTATTCAGAAATAATTAGCTTTAAATTAAGCACTGTTCTGGTCCCGCCTAAAGGCCCAAAAGGATCAAATTATTTTCAAGTAGTTCATCATCACTTCATCATGTTTCAGATCAAAGTTCAAGAATACTTTTAGAAATAGAAAAATACACAGCATCCAATAAAACTAAAACTCACAATGCCTGCCATGCAGTCATATTTATTAGTCATGCAAAAAGTCAGAAAACACATTTATGAAGAGAAAAAAACTGACTCAGAACTGTCATAAATGTTAGAATTAATAGACACAGATATTAAAAGCTGGAGGAGGTCATTCAGATTCTAGGAAATAGTTTCCATGATCTTGGGTGGCACAGAAAATTGACCTGCCAGAGTTCCAGAGAGAGCCTGAGGAGATTTGTGTACAGAAGTGTCAGGAAACAGCTCACCAGGTACAGGAGCTTGTACTGGTGGAGGACACCTAGCTGCTTCAATTCCTTTGGGAGTCCCCTGGCCCCTACATAAAGTGGTTTCTGGAGAAGTTAAAGCCTGAAGGTCTCTGCCAGCTCCTGCTGGGTTTGAGGACAGACTTGCCTGTGTGCTCTACACATTTGTGCTCAGCACCAAGGACCCCAGCAAGCCAGTGCCCCTATTCAGGGGCCAGATCGTGGTGCTCCAAGGCCTCCAGAACTTTGGCTGGGACCCCTGCTTTCAGCCTGATGGATACAAGCAGACATATGCAAAGATGCCCAGAGCTGAGAAGAATGCCGCCTTCCATCACTTCCAGGCCCTGCCTGAGCTACAAAAACACTTTTGCAGCTTGACTTTTCTGGTGGACATTGATGATTGCCCTGGCTGGGGATCTGAGGAAGACTAGCCTGAAACCTCCCCCATCAGTCAGCAGTCCTCCAAGTATTGCCTTCAGGGTTCCCACTTCCTAAGAGTGTTGAGACAGCCTCACCAGCCCTGTTTGGAGGAGCAGTTGGCTCTGCTTGGAGAAACTTTGGGTAGGGACATCATTATCATGTCTTTGAGGATTCAACGGTCCCTCCCACAACTTCCTGACCCGGAATCCTGAAAGGACCTTGGATGTTAAACTGGCGAGGGCACGATTGAGGGTTTGGGAAGAACCACACAAACACCCCAGATGTTTTTAAACTGCAGCAAATAAAAATACTGAAAACACTTGCTTCCAATATAAAATGAATATATCAGCTTTGGGGGAAAAAAAACTATAACTATATTCTCTGTATTTGCATTGTTAAGTAGAGACATGGAAGATATTTTTGAAAAGACCCAAACTGAGCTTTTAGAGATGAAAACTACAATGTCTGAGTTGAACATCATTGGGTAGAGTAGATTAGAAAAGGAGATTAGATAGGGTAGAAGAAAAGATTAGTAAACTTGATGATAGAGCAATAGAAACTATCCAAAATGAACAGAAAAATATTTTTTAAATATGAAAAAATGTTCAAAGCATCAGTGATCCCTGGGACTATCTCATTATTCGTGGCCTAATGTATGAGTAAATGGACTTCCCTGAAAAGGGAGGAGGGCAGAAAAAATACTTGGAAGAAAAACTAGCCAAAAAACTCCTATATTTGATGAAAAACATAAACCCACAAATCCAAAAAGCTCAATGAACACCAAGCACAAGAAATATGAAGAAAATTACACCAAGGTGTATCATAATCAAATTGCTCAAAAGCAATGATATGACGCTCACAACTCAGTGAATTCTACAAAATAATGGTCAGAAAACATTTCAGCAGTTAAAATTGTGGTGTGAGTAAAGCAACCAGTCTGAAAAGACTACCTGCTGTGTGATCCCAACTAGATCACATTCTGGAAAAGGAAAAAGTATAGAGACTGCAGAATGATCAGTAGTTGCTGCGGGTTTGAAGGAATGGGAATGGAGGAGGGATGAACAGGTGACAGGTGGGGGGGTTCAGGGTCGTGGAACTGTTCTTTAATGGTGGTGATACTGCATGAAATCGACACTGACTAATTAGCGTGCTTCCCACATCTGGTATATTTCACCAAGAAAGCCTGAAAAAACTGGGGATATTTAGCCTGAATAAGGGAATGCATAACAGGGAAAACAAAAATGGCTATTTTCAAGGGGCGCCTGGGTGGCTCAGTGGGTTAAGGCCTCTGCCTTCAGCTTAGGTCGTGGTCCCAGGGTTCTGGGATCGAGCCCCGCATCGGGCTCTCTGCTCGACAGGGAGCCTGCTTCCTCCTCTCTCTCTCTGCCTATCTCCTCTGCCTACTTGTAATCTGTCTGTCAAATAAATAAATAAAAATCTTTTTAAAAAATGGCTATTTTCAAATATTTAAAGAGCTATAAGGTAAAAGGAAGAACCAAGTTATTCTGAGTATTTTCACAGTACAAAATGAGGGTAAGTGGGTAAATTTATAGGGAAGCAGATTACATTTATATAAAGTAGCTATTAAATTTTTTTAGTAGGAGAAATTTGATACACAAAGGAATATGTGCAAATGAAGAATCACAGTGCTGAAATGACTGTGAACACTATAATTTTTTATTAAGATATAATTTATATGTCATAACATTCACCCTTTAAAGTATATAATACTGTTTAGTATATTCAAAAAGTTGTGCAACTATCAGCACTAATTCCAGAGTATTTTCTCATCACCGCCCCCCCCCCTGCCAAAATCCTTTATGGTACCTATTAGCAATCACTCTTCCTTTCTCTTTCTCCCAGTCCCTGGCAACTTACTAATCTACTTTCTGTCTGGATGTACCTATTCTGGACATTTCATATAAATGGAATCTTACAATATTGTGACCTTTCGTGACTAGTTTCTTTCACTTAGTATGTTTTCAGAGCTCATCCTTGTTATATCATGTATCAATACTTCATTCCTTTTTATGATTGAAAAATATGCAAAATATGCATTTGTCTATACCCATAGAATACAACACAAAAAAATAAACCATAATGTAACCTATGGACTTAAGTTAACCATAGGATATCAGAGTATATCATAGCATGCCACATTAATAACAGATGTTAATAATGAAAGAAACTGTGTATGGAGAAGGGGGGATAAGTGGAAATTCCTTATTATCTGTTCAATTCTGTAAATTTAAAACTATTCTTAAAAGAACCTTTTATCTTTTAAAGAAAGCCAGGGACATCTGGGTGGCTCAGTCAGTTGAGCAACTGACTCTTGATTTCAGGTCAGCTTGTGATCTCAGGGTCCTGGAATCAAGCCCTGCATCTGGCTCCTTGCTCAGCGGGAAGTCAGGTTGACCCTCTCCCTCTGCCCCTTCCCCCACTTAGGCATGGGCTCTCTCTCTCTCTAAAATAAACAAATCTTTAAAAATAAATAAATAAATAAATAAATGCCAGACGAGCACTTTTTTTTTTAAGATTTTATTTATTTATTTGACAGACAGAGATCACAAGCAGGCGGAGAGGCAGGCAGAGGGAGAGAGAGAGAGGAGGAAGCAGGCTCCTCGATGAGCAGAGAGCCTGATGCGGGGCTCAATCCCAGAACCCTGGAATCATGACCTGGGCCGCAGGCAGAGGTTTTAACCCACTGAGTCACCCAGGTGCCCCACGGGCACATTTTTAAGAAAAATGAGTAAGTTAAAAAAAATTTTTTAAATGAATAGGTAGGGGCACCTGGGTGGCTCAGTGGGTTAAGCCTCTGCCTCCAGCTCTGGTCATGATCTCAGGGTCCTGGAATCAAGCCCCACATCAGTACCGTCTACTCAGCTGGGAGACTGTCTCTCTCTGCCTGCCTCTCTGCCTACTTGTGATCTCTGTCTGTCAAATAAATAAACAAAATCTTAAAAAAAAAAAAAAAAGAAGAAGAAGACGACGTTACTAAGAAAATCATAAGGAAGAAAAAATACATTTATAGTACCGGACTATAAAAAATCTGTTCTACGTGAACCTGTGAAATTCAAACCCATGTTGTTCAAGGGTCAACTGTATAAATGCTACATGATCCCATTGATATGAAGTTCCTACATAGGTGAAACTAATCTAAGGGGAGAAGAGGTCAAAACTCTTGGAGAAGGGGGTAGGCATTTACTGGGAAAGAGCATTAGGGAACTTTGGGGGGGAATGGTAAGCCTCCACATCTTAAGAGTTTGTGTTTGTCAAAAGTCAATAAAGGCAGACAAGATTTGTGTTTCTCGATACATGTAAATTTTACTCAAAATGGAAAAAAGGCAAATAAAAAACTCTGTCTGGTTAATGATATACATCACAAAGTGTTTAGGGGGAATACACTGAGGTCAGCAATTTACTTTGAAATACATGAAATGGATGGATGGATAGAAGGATGGCTGGATGGATAGACAAGTGATAAAGCAGAGTAAAATGTTAATGGCAGATCTAGATAGTAGGTATTTGTGCGTTCACATTAAAATTATTTCCATTTGGGGGCATGCAGGTGGCTCAATCGGTTAAGTGATTTCAGCTCAGTCGAGCCCTGTGTTGGGCTCCTTGCTCAGCACAGAATCTGCTTGAGGATTCTCTCCTTCTCCCTCTGTCCCTCCCCCTGCTCACACTCTTTCTCTGTCGCTCTCTAAAAGTAATAATATTTTTTAAGATCATAAAATAAACAAAATAAAATAAAATTCTTTCCTTTTTTATAGATATTTGGAAATTCCCATAATAAAATATTGTAAAAAAATAAAAATAACAACAACTGAAAAAACGTCAGGTGCCTGCTGCAACCAAAGATATTTATAGTGTCAACCAAAAAGATTGCAACAACATCCCTATTTCTTTGTAATGTGAGAATCTTGTTCACCTCATATTCAATCTGGCAGTTATTCTTCCTCCTATAAAAAACATTATTATGGGGACGCCTGGGTGGCTCAGTTGGTTGGACGACTGCCTTCAGCTCAGGTCATGATCCCAGAGTCCTGGGATCGAGTCCCACATCAGGCTCCCAGCTTCATGCGGAGTCTGCTTCTCCCTCTGACCTTCTCCTTGCTCATGCTCTCTCTCACTGTCTCTCTCTCAAATAAATAAATAAAATCTTTAAAAAAAAAAACAAAAACAAAACAAAAAAAAAGACATTATTATAAAACTCTGTTGCATATGAAAACTTTTTCTTCTGAGCTCCTGGGTGGCTGAGTTGATTAAATGTCTGCTTTTGGCTCAGGTCATGATCCCAGTGTCCTGGGATTGAGCTCCTTGCTCAGGGGGGAGGTTGCTTCTCCTGCTGCCTGCTACTCCCCCTTCTTGTACTCTCTCTCTCTCTCTGTTTAGCAAATAAATAAATAAAATCTTAAAAAAAAAAAAAAAAAGAAGAAGCAAACAAACAAAACTTCCTTCTGCTGTAACAGGCCTCAGAGGCAGTTGCATGAAAAGCAGAGACACACACAAGCAGATCAGAAAGCACTCAATGAGACCGGAGGCAGAAAACTGTGGTAACAGGCAAACGGAGAGAGGAAGTCAGAGGCTGATGTCAAGTATTTCCAAGGCATGCATGGTATTACCATCTTCTGGGGACTTCTATTGGATCCTCACAATGATCTCGTGAAGCAGAGAAAACACTTTAAGATACCAAGCTCAGGACAACCGTAGTCTTCCCCATTGAAGGTGGGCCCTAGACCTTCAAAAGATCTCCTACCACAACAAAATGCTGACCACTAGATTATTCTGAACTACCGTGTTTCACCATTCCACAAACACATAGTGAATGTTTGCATAATCAGCCTAAAACCTCATGGCTTATTCTCACCTACCTTGTATTCTTTTTTTTTAAAAAAGAATATTCCACATTCATGTATACTTTCTATTTACTTATGTATGTATATATTTACTTACTTAAAATAAGCTCAACGCCCAAAGTGGGGCTTGAACTCACCACCCTGAGATCAAGAATCACATGCTCTACTGACTGAGCAAGCCAGGCTTTACATTTTTAATTCCCAACTTTACCCTATTCTAAGTCCTTAGCTTAGGACTGCCCGTCTCTTTCTGTCTAGACTTTTGGGATTGGACCTGACCTTATTTTGGCCCCTAAAGGCTAACTCCTGAAATCAGCTAGAAGAGTCCCACTCATTTCTACGCCTCATAAGGGGAAAGTCTGGATCTGCCATTAGTCATTGAGCTCCTTTGCTATGCTTCCTCATCTGTCCCTCCCAGCTCTGTTCTTGGATTGACAACTCAGACTTCAGTTGTTCTGACCCTCATTTCAAGTTGCATTCTCCAGCTCTTGAGGTGTTCCAAGAACTGACTCCTTAGTATCCAATCTTGACAAGTATCTTATTAATGGCTTTGCTCCTCATATCTCCATAAATCCATAACTCAGACAGTGGGAAAATGGGGCAAACGTATGTTATTTATTCTCATTCCATAAATCAGACAGTGGGAAAATAGGGTGAATTTATATTACTTGTTCTCATTCAGGAGAAATACTTTCAGAAGATCTAATAATCTTCCTGTGGTTCCATGGCAAGTAAGCTGCAGATATGTAATTTGAACCCAATATTCTAATTACACTATTCCTTCCAGCTTTTTGTTAAGTACCACAGTCATACGAAGCATTACAGTTTTAATAGTATTTATCATGATCATCTATAATAATTATATATACAAGGCATCTACTTCTGTGCTCTCATTTAACCTCACCACAATCCTATGAAGCTTTTTAATACTTGACACAGAGTACATACTCCACAGACACCACTGACTGATGAATGGACAAATGGACAAATGAATTGGGACAAATTCCCAATCATAAAAGAATATGGTGTTGGGGCACTTGGGTGGCACAGCTGGTTAAGCATCAGACTCTTGGTTTCAGCTCAGGTCACTATCTCAGGGTCGTGGGATCAAGCCCCCATCAAGCTGCACACTCAGCATGGAGTCTGCTTGAGATTCTCTCTCTTCCTCTCTCTCTGCCCCTGACTCATGCTCTCTTACTCTCTCTTTAAAGTAAATAAATCTTTAAAAATAAAAAAGAGTGGTGCCTGGGTGGCTCAGTGGGTAAAGCCTCTGCCTTCAGCTCAGGTCATGGTCTCAGGGTCCTGGGATCGAGCCCCACATTGGGCTCTCTGCTCAGCAGGGAGCCTGCTTCCCTTCCTCTCTCTGCCTGCCTCTCTGCCTACTTGTGATCTCTGTCTGTCAAATAAATAAATAATTTTAAAATCTTCAAAAAAAAAAAAAAAAAAAAGAATATGGTGTCCAACATCTCAAAAGAAATCATCTTAAGAAAGTCCTCAACTGGGGCGCCTGGGTGGCTCAGTGGGTTGAAGCCTCTGCCTTCAGCTCGGGTCATGATCCCAGGGTTCTGGGATCGAGCCCCGTATTGGGCTCTCTGATCACCAGAGCCTGCTTCCCCCTCTCTCTCTGCCTGCCTCTCTGCCTGCTTGTGATCTGTGTCAAATAAATAAATAAAATCTTTAAAAAAAAAAAAAAAGTCCTCAACTATTTTTTTTTTTACTATAGAAAACAGAAATGCAATTCAGTTCCTTATTATCAATAGAATAGAGAAGGGAACTTTTTTTATTTTCTTAAAAGCAGATATAAAAGAATTGTAATATAAAACTCACAAGGAAACTGGGATATTCCAATAATAGCTCTAACCTGATTTTAGACAGTAGTTCTCCTCTATCTGCACAGTCCACACTGACTTGCCGAATTAGTTCATGAAATACTGTATTGTAAATGTTCTGTTCCTTCCTTAACATATGTAGTAGTTTGTGCATCTGGCAGAAGATAAGGAATACCATTAGTATTTATTGCAGTCTTACCAGCAAATTAGCACTTTAGGAAGTAAGTATGCTGAATGTGAACATTTTAGAAACACCTTGATAATTTATTTCCCTTATATTTTTCTTTATAAATATAACTACAAAAATAATATATTATTTTTAGAAGTCTGTTTCATTATGCACCTCTTTACGCGATGCACTGAGAAGGTCACAGTATCACTTCTATATCATCCCCGCCAAAAGTACATAACCTGAACCTAATCATGAGTACACATTAGACAAATGAAAACTGAAGAACGTCCTACAGAATAACTGGCATATGCTCTTCCAAATATCAAGGTCAAGAAAAGCAAAGAACTGTTCCATATTACAGTTGTCTAGGAACATGACAACGGAAAGTATTATGTGATCCTGGGATCCTGAAACAGAGGGGACAAGAGCTAAAACAACCATTATAGGGACAACTGGCAAAATTTGAATTCTGAATATGGACAGATAATTCTATCACATCAATGTTAAATTTCCCAATTTTGATAACTGTATTACGAATATGTAAAAGAATGTCCTTATCTATAGGAAACGTACGATAACACCTGAAATTTTTGGTGATAAAGAGGCATGATGTCACCCGCTTACTGCAAATCAGTTGAGAAGAAACTATACATATACATATAAAGATACGTGCGTAAAGAAGAAGAGAGAATGACAAAGCAAGTAGAGCACAATGTAAACGAGTAAATCTGGATAAAGATTACACTGGAATGTTTTATACTGAACTTTAACTTTTAAATTCTGTAAAAATAAAAATTTACGAAATAAAAAAGAGCCCTCATAAAGAAAACTATCTGTGTCTCTTTAAAATTAAAAGAGTGCTTTCATTAACAAAATAAAAATTTTAAGTGCTAAGAAAGCATGGTTTAATTGGCAGTGGTTTCTTAGTGGTACATAAAATAATAAATGTAAAGTTTTTTCCGGCGAGATAAACACAACACCAGGCAGTGGGTGCAAGGCAAGATTTATTAAAAACACTCTCTGGTGAAGTTTCAGGGCTCAGGAGAAGGGGAGCCAGGAAAGTTGCGCCGGGAGGAGATGGGCACCCTCGGGCGAGTTTCCACGACTCTGGAAAGCAGGGTGGTGGAAGTCGCGCCCAAGGCAGGGAGGAGGGGGCTTTTAAGGGTTCCTGGGGAAAGCTCAGGGGTTAGGCTGTCAGAAAGGGCTGCTTAAGATGGCGAAAGCCCGCCACAAGACCTGAGCTCGGACAGGAGAACAAAGGCCCAAGCGGGAATCTGAGACCCCCGCCCCAGGCTCCTGTGGACCAATGGGACCCCGACGAGCAGGCGAGATATCCGAATAAGGGAAACTTGCCAAAAGACCCCTGAGCTTTCCCCAAGACCCCTTAAAAGCCCCCTCCTCCCTGCCTTGGGTGTGACTTCCGCCACCCTGCTTTACAGAGTCGCGGAACCTCGCCCGAGGGTGCCCACCTTCTCCCCGAGCAACTTTCCTGGCTCCCCTTCTCCTGAGCCCTGAAACTTCGCCGGAGAGTGTTTTTAATAAATCTTGCCTTGCACCCAATTTGCCTGGTGTTGTGTTTATCTCGCCGGAAAAACTTTACATTAAAGGTCTTATAATCAATGGTACTTTACAGTCAATGAAATGCAGTAATAATAATAATAGCAATAATTATACAGTGTTTACCACATGCCAAGCACTATTCTAAGCCCTTTACATTCACATGTCATTTAATCTCCACAACAACCCTATAAGGTAGGTATTATTATTACCTCTTATTTAAAGATGAGTAAATTGCAGCACAAATACATTAAGTGACTTGCCCAAGGTCACTAGCTAATAAACTGCAGGGCCAAGATTCCAGTCCAGACATTCTGGCTCCAGAATGCATGCTCTCAACCACTTTGCAAGTACCTTGGTTGGCCCTGTATATTCCTGATTTTCCACACCAGCCCTCTCTAGCATAGCATCCATCACGTCATTCAGCTGGACCACTTCAACTCTTTTATTAGGTTTCCTAGAGGATTAAAGTGAGAGATATATGTAATTAAGTGGTGTAACAGGTCATCCTCAAGTGACTAAAAGAATGTAATACAAATAAAATGTATATACTATGGAATATTAATGGTATATTTTTTACTTTAGGGAGAGAGCAAGCTGGAGGAGGGGCAGAAGGAGAGAACACCCAAGCAGACTCCCCACTGAGCACAGAGCCCACAAAGGGCTCAATCCCAGGACCCTGAGATCATGACTAGGGCTGAAACCAGGAGGTCACCCAACAGATTAAGCCACCGAGGTGCCCCTGGAATATTAATGTAACTTTAAAGTATAGCCCTGTATGTACTGATCTAGTGGGTTATAGCAGTAATACAGTTTAAAAAAAAAGAAAAAGGGAAAGGTAAATAGTATGATCCTCTTTTGTGTAAAGAAAATAATGCTTCCTTCCAACATTTCTATATACTTCGTGTGTAGGATTGTAAGAACATAGAAGAAATATGGAGAGATAAATACCAAGCTGTTAATGTTGGTTACTTCACAATGTAAGTGAAGAAAAGGGACAAGGGAGAGAGAAGAAAAAAAAAAGACTATAGCAAACAGATCTGTTGTACAACATTGTGCCTAGATTCAGTGATAACTGTATTGAAAACTTAAAAATTTGTTAAGAAGATAAACTTCATGTTAAGTGCTCCTCCCACAATAAAATAAAATTTTAGAAAAAAAATTTAAAACTGTAAAAAGAACTATTTTATAGCACTTAAATATTATTATAAATATGTAAAAATTTAAAACATTGATTAGATGATAGAATTATAGACAATTATTGTCTTGGATTTCTGCTATAATTTTAATATTTTCTGTGCAATAAAGTATTAAGGTAAATTTATATATATACAAGAAAAATAAATATGTATAAATAAATATGCATATGTAGATTATAAATATGTATATTAAAATAAATAAATATATTCATGTGTCTATGTTCCTTCTGAGAAATATTTTCAAAAATAAACCATACTTACATGGATGGGAAGAGCAACAGCCTGTTTTCACTATCTGTGAGGAGAGTAGTATATTTGCTATAATAAATAAGATAGATAAATATTATCATAAGAAAATTAACAGGCCTATTTATCACATATCACAGCATGATAAACCTAACACCTCATAAAATTAGGAAGCTTGGAGGCAATTTAAAAGGTCCATCATTTTACACAGAAGATCACACCTAGATAACTACAGACATAGATGTAATGACATTTATCATATTTGGAATATTTTTAGTAAAGGAGTTTTAATAACATTCCTCATATGTGAAAAATGAACATTTCCTTGATTCATTTTTTTAAATGCCTTTTCAAAGGTGGAAGGATGTTCTAAAAACACTGAAGTCAACAAAGTTAAATGAATAAACAGGCTATAAAATTAATCAACAGAGATAAAACCAGAACCCAGTTTTCCTAACTCCCAGCCAAATCTGTCCTCTGAAAAGTGCCCATTTCCACCTAAATGAGTATCACAGTGAGAATCACATGGTAATCCTTCTAATTCATTATTATTCATGCAACATTTTTCTTCCCCTAGTTAATAAGCATTTCCTTTGGTTCTGCCCCCTACTGGAACTCAGCTGGTTAGTAACGTCCATTTTCAGAATTTAGAGCAGTGAAACTCTCCAGGGACTATGAAGACTCAAAATAAAGTTTCTCAAAAATGAATAAGAGGAACCAGAAACAATGATAGTCCAGGCACAACGAGCACACCCACCACCCAGATCTTGACTTCTAATACCATTCTCCACTAAAAGGAATCTGCACTCCCTAGAGAAGTGACATAGCTCACTCCACAGCTGGAGCTGGGAAATATAAGATGAACCTGGAAATTTTATCAAGTTAGAAAATAAAGGAACACTCAAAGAATCATGGGACAGGTCCAAAAAATATAAGAGCCAGTTCAAAGGAGCTAACATTGACCAAATCTAAAAATCTTTTAGCATAAAATAATCACAGTAAAAGAACTATACCCCACTGAAAAAAACAGTAATCCATGAATCCATATGGTAAAATGTTAACTAATAAACAGAGAAGATACAATGAAGCTAAAAAAAGTCATCAAAAAGATCTATAACTGGTGGGCTTCTAAAAAATAAACACTGAAGTATTTGGTAGTAAAGGATCATATCTCCAACTTACTCTTGAATAGTTTTAATGTGTGTATCAAAGCAAATAAGGCAAAAAGTAAATACTCAGAGAGTACTTGAGAGTTGCTTTTCACATTTTTGTAACAGTTTTATAATCTTGAAATTGTATAAAAATAAAAAGTTCCCCTAAAATGAATTCCATTTAGTTCTTTTTGACAAAATATTGTTCTGAAACCCACCATCATAAGGAAATGCCACCGCATGTGTATTGGAAAAGTAAAAAGAGTGACAGCCTCTGGATATTTTATTATAAAACCTTAGTCCAAAGTTCTAGTTTTTTACACTACAAAACATTCAAACGTTGTTTCAGAACATACAAGCAAGATCCTATTTTTAATCCCCTAAGCAGAAAACAAAGAAAACTGGAGATGACTAGTGTGAAGGCTGGAGCCAAGCCCTAGAGTGTGCCTTATGAGACATCAGCTCAGAGGGCTACTTTCCTTTGTCTCCTTGGCCAAAACCATTCCTAAGGAGGCCTAGGTGAGCATTCAGAACAAAGATACACTCTTTTAATTGAAAATTAAATAGTAGGAAAAGATAGAGAACAATTTGATCACTAAAATCCCAAACTCTTTTCAATAAAACATTTTCATTTTGACACCTTTCTTAAATTTAGGATGGAAGGCCAAATATTTCCTTATTGTAATGTACATATTACCTGGGATAGATTACAGTACTCACTCATCGTAACACTCCAAACCTGAAACTCCTGTATTTGACACAATATGAAATTCTTCAGGAACCAAAGTATCTGTTAGTTTCTTTGTCTTAAAAAGAAAGAAAGAAGGACAAGAATGAAAAATTAGTAAATGAAAAAAAGTTGAATTGCATAAATCAACATTCCTACCCCCACAGGGATGCTATTTATTAAGAAGTTTTGATTATAGAACTAATAGCATTAGTAATATGGACCATAGGATGTAATAAAAAAAACATTCAGCACACATTTTAAAAATAACCACGAATTAAAGAACAATCTTGGGTTTAGTGTTATTCACACATGTCCCACATATTCAGTTAATCCATTGACTCTTTAAAATTCAATAGGAATTTTAAATTTACCTTAGCAACATGCCAAAACTAAGAATTCTACAACTTTGAACTGTAAACCTAAAAAAAAAAAAAATCTAAACTTCTATACTGTATTTTCTAGATTAAAGTGGTAACTGTTGTTTGGAAAATGGCTTAAAAAGAGGTATCATAGATCATTTCCCACTAAATACTCTTTCCTAGAAATAATCAGAAAGTGCTACGAAAACTGACAAGTAATACAGGTTGTAGTTACAGTACAACATTGCTTTATATTTTTAAGGAAATGACTTAAAAATTAGAAGGAGAGGAAAAATACTTTATTTACCTTATGAGGCACAATGACACCATCATGTGACTGTAATGATCGCTCCAAGCGTGGGGGACAAAGTGAACTCTCCCTGGCCTCACCTTTAACGTATTTAACATCATACAGGAAAGAAATATCCCTAAAAAATACAAAAAATATATTTACAAAATAAATTTCCTGTCTGGCTACTGGATAAGAGTGGGTAAGATCCACACACATCCTTCTAGTGGGTAAAATGAGGCACAAATCCAGTCTCCTTACTTCATGCTTCACTAAGAGCAGAGGCGTTAGACATGAGCCACCCCTCTCCCCATTCTTCCTCTTCTCCACCTCATCTTTCTCCTTCATATCACAAATCCTTTCCCTTCCGTCAACTTCAGGTTAAGATATATTCTCTTCCCCCGGGTTATTTCCTCCACTGACATCCTTGATTTCATCCTTACCGACATCCTTTGGGATTTCGTTCCACCAATCTACTCTCTGTTTGCTTCCTCCTCCCTTGGAATAATCACTTTGATCTGTAACTCAAATCTGTTCTCCTTCTAAAAGTCCTTCCTTGACCACGCATGGCTGTCATGTTATCAGGATCTATCAGATCTCTCACTGTCCGTTAATCAGACATTAATCAGATTTCTTGAAATCTGATTTCTTGAAATTTCCTTGCAATCTAATTTCCATCCCTCTCTTCTGAAACCACTCTAGAAAGCTGATGACTTCTACTGCTAAGTCATCATTTCCTTTCTTCCACCATTTCCCTGTAATATTTCCAGGGTTGACCATCTCTCTTTCTAAAAACACTTCCTCTATCCTCTGTGTTACTGGACTCATGGTTCTTTTGCCTTAACCTCTCCTTCTTGAACTCCTCTGTGACTTCCTGACTACTAAATGGAAATGCTCTGCAACATTACACCCCACCTCTCTGTCTCCTGACCCTACACTTTCGCTTTGAGCAATGCCATCAAATCTCACCTTATCACATTTGTTACCTCTACATACCTCTGAATAAACCTCCCTCCATTCTAACTCTCCACCCTCCTATCGTCATTAATTCTGTCAGGAAGTACCACCACTCTATCCATCAAAAGCTCAGCATATATAATTGACTTCTTCCCAACCACTGCTCTAAATTCCCACCCACCACTAACATTCATTAATTTTATAGTCTCCTTCATAGCATTCCAGCATTGACCCTGTTGTTGCCAATACCAAATCACTAGTCCAAGCTATACCTACTTTTTATGTGGACTCTCAATTCTCTCTAGTATACTCTACACACTTCTGCCAGATTCACCATCCTATAGCAGTTATAATCACACAACTTACTGCACATGATTTTCACGTTTCTGCCCCTCCCCCAACTGTAAACTGGGATAGCCATTATCCCAGTTAAATAGAATGGAGCTTCCTCAAAAAAAATAAATAAATAAAATAAAAATAGAACTACCATATGGCCCAGCAAACCCACTTCTGGATTATATCCAAAAGAAAATTAATCTGGATTTTTTTAAAGATCTTATTTATTTATTTGACAGAGAGAGAGAGCACAAGCAGAGGGAGTGGCAGGTAGAGGGAGAAAGAGAAGCAGGCTTCCTGCCGAGTGGTGAGCCTGATGCAGGTGTTGATCCCAGCACTCTGGGATCATGACCTGAGCCAAAGGCAAACACTGAACAACTGAGCCACCCAGGCACCGGATCTTGACAAAATATCTGCACTCCTTTGTCCATTGCCGCATTATTCACAAGAGCCCAGACATAGAAACAACCTAAATGTCCACTAATGAATGACTGGATAAAGAAAATGTGTATATATAGAGAGAACAGAATGTTATTCAGCCTTTAAAAAAGGAAATCCTGCCGTTCGTGACAGCATGGATGAAGCTGGAGAACATTATGCCAAGTGAAATAAGCCAGACAAAGAAAAATACTAAATGATTCCATTTGTGTCAGATGAGGGCACTGGGAGGAAAGGGGAAATGAGGAGATGTTGGTCAAAAAATACAAAAGTTTCAGTTATGCAAGATGAATGAGTTCTGGAGATGTAATGTATAGCACAATGATCATAGTTAGCAATACTGTATTGTATATTTGAAATCTGCTAAGAGAACAGATCTTAAACTTATCTTCTTATCACACACACACAAACACGAATCCACACAAATGGCAACTATATAGAGGTGACAGATAAGTTCTTTAGGTTGATTGTGGTGCTCTTTTTACAATGTATACATTTACAAAAACACTAAGTTGTACACTTTAAATATTCACAATTTTTTTGTCAAAACTATCTCAATAAAGTTTTTTTTAATAAAAAAATAAAATTGCTTCCAGGATTGAACAGGATTATGGGACATAATTGCTTCCAGGATTATGGGACATTAGTCACTATCACACCAATAACTCCTAGAGATTGGCCAATGCAACTTTGTTATATAAAAACATGAATGGTTCATACATATACATATACACACATACACATCTTTGTAAAGGAAATGTCAGTTTGGTAACTGTCAAATTTCTCAAAAAGTAATTATAGGGCCCTCTTTTATTTCTATTATAAAAATTATAGGGGTGCCTGGGTGGCTCAGTGGGTTAAGCCTCTGTCTTTGACTCAGGTCATGGTCTCAGGTTCCTAGGATCAACCCCCGCATCAGGCTCTCTGCTCAGTAGAGAGCCTGCTTCCCTTTCTCTGCCTGCCTCTTTGCCTACTTGTGATCTCTGTGTCAAATAAGTAAATAATCTTTTTAAAAATAAAAATAAAAATTATCAGTTATCTTACTTGATTTTTATTTTTTTATCTTTATTTTTAGAGGGAACATTTGGTTTATGTGTTGGTATGTAAATCTCATTAAATAATAATCTGTTTTAGGGCGCTTGAGTGGCTCAGTGGGTTAAGCCTCTGCCTTCGGCTCAGGTCATGATCTTAGGGTCCTGGGAACAAGCCCCGCATTGGGCTCTCTACCCCAGGGGTGGGGGGAGCCTGCTTTCTCCTCTCCCTTTCTCTCTGCCTGCCTCTCTGCCCACTTGTGATCTCTCTGTCTCTGTCAACTAAATAAATAAAATCTTTTTTTTAAAAAAATCTGTTTTATTTCTGATAAAACTCTTGTGGTAAATCACTTGTCTCTACTCCTCTGGAAAATCTTTTTTTTTTTTTTTTAAGATTTTATTTATTTATTTGACAGAGATCACAGTAGGCAGAGAGGCAGGCGGGGTGGGGGGGGAGTGGTTAGCCGGCTCCCCGCCAAGCAGGGAGCCAGATTGTGGGGCTTGATCCCAGGACCCTGAGATCATGATGTGAGCGGAAGGCAGAGGCTTTACCCACTGAGCCACCCAGAAGCCCCTGGAAAATCTATCTTTATTTACAAAAACAAAAAAACAAAACAAAAAAAAACACTTTGATTCCTAGCCATAACACAAAAACTGGATCCCCCAGTTTATTACACTGAGTTCATACTTCAAATTTTTTTTCAAATAATCACTGGTTATGTTCACACATAAGCATGCTTTTTATCTGATGTCAAGGAATGAGGTATTTCAGAGAGATCGATTTTCTAAAGAGCTGAGATATGCTTTTTAAAAAAAACACTGTCTTTCTAAAATGTATTTAAAACTTGACAGCTTCCTTAAGCAGAGTGTATGTAACACAATATAATCTTTTCTTGACAATTCAAGTAATGACTTATGAAGTTAGAAGTGTCCTGAGGACAGTCTGGTTATGTTTTTGACACCTAAGTCAGTACTGGAATATGGCAGGCCCTAGTGTGTGTTGGGTCCTTCTTTGAGTTCAATGGTTGGAAAGCACTTCCCAGACACCCTTGCAGGTAGGGTTCTGGGTATGAACTAACTTCTGCAAGTAGATGCACTTTTGCAAGATTTCAGAGGTAGAAGTAAAACGGGAGTCGCTTCCCTGTCATGTCTTTGGCGGATTCTACCAACATCAACATGAAAAAGTGGTTTTCCTGAAACATTCCAGAATCCACTGTCCAGCTACCCCAGTCCATAGGGGCAGTGCAGTAACTGCAGGGACAGCTTCTTGATTTCAGCTTCCAGATCCTTGGATCACAGTTAAGGGACTTTTTTTTTTAATTGCAGTATCATTCACATACCATAAAATTCATCTTTTTAAAGAGTACAGTTTACAAGTTTTTACTATATTCACAATTTACAATTTCAATATATTCACAAGGTTGTTATGACCATCACCAGTATCTAATTCCAGATTATCTTTATCACCACTCCCAAAAAAACCCTTACCCATCAGCAGTAATTCTCCACTCTTCTCGCCAGTCCCACCCCCAGTCTACTTTTTGTCTCTATGGATTTCCCTATCCTGACACTTCATATAAATAGAAACATACATGTGCCCTGTTACGACTGGCTTCCTTCACTTAGCAGGTTTTCAAGGTTCATTAGTGTTGTAGCAAGTATCTGTACTTCTTCATTCCTTTCTATGACTGAAGAATATTCCATTGTATATGCCATTTTGTTTATTTTTTCATCAACTGATGGACAGTTGGTTTGTTTCCACTTTTGGGGTGCATGAATAATATTTCCATGAATATTCATTCTAAGTTTTTGTGCAGTCATATTGTCTATTCTCTTGGGTATAAACCTAGGTGTGGAAGTGCTGGGTCATATGGTAAGCCTATGTTTAAATTTTTGAGGAACTGCAGAACTATTCTCCGACAAGGCTGCTCCATTTTACATTCCCACTAGGATGTATGACACTTCCGATGTCGATACCCTCACAAATCCTTGTTATTGTCTGCTTGTTGATGTTGGTCATCCTAGTAGGTGATAAATAGTATCTTTTCAGGTTTGATTGCCATTTGCTTCTGGCTAATAATGTTGAGCATCTTTTCATGTGCATATGGCCCATTTTTACCTTCTTTGTACAAATGTCTATTCAAGTGGGCACACTTCTGAACTCTAGTGACAGCCTTGGAGGTAACAGCCTGGATAGTAGGTTAATTCCACCTTGTTCTGAGAGTTATTCCCAAAAGTATTGCTACATACCTGCTTCTCTAGCCCTTCCAAGAATTTTGTAAACACTTGATTTACCGCTTAAAATTTTATTTTCTGCATTGAATTCTGACTGATAAAGCTGTCGAAAAGTATTACTCAGAGGCTATTGCTAGGTTGTTTTATATTTTACTGCTGTGCTCTAAATAT
The DNA here is from genome assembly GCF_009829155.1 of Mustela erminea. NCBI lineage: Eukaryota > Metazoa > Chordata > Mammalia > Carnivora > Mustelidae > Mustela > Mustela erminea. The sequence continues at coordinate 23,377,409 of NC_045630.1, forward strand.
TTAAGGTTGCCAGACAAGTTACCTCTTGTTATAAATACCATTAGTTATACGTGTGTATTAATTTTCTACTGGTGTCATAAAAAGTACCACAAATTTAGCAGCTTAGACAACACAAATTATTATGTTATAGTTCTGTAGGTCAGAAGTCCAACACAGGACTCACAGGCTAAAATCAAGGTGTTGACAGGGCTGTATTCCATTCTGGAATGCTCTAGGGGAAGATCCATTTCCGTGCCCACTGAAGTTGTTAAAGGAACTCAATTCCTTGCGGTTCTAGGACTGAGATCCCTGTTTCCTTGATGGTTACCAGCTGAGGGCCATACCCAGCTTCTAGAAGACAAGAGTAGTTCTTAGCTTGTGTCCTCCCTTCCTCCATCTTCAAAGCCAGTAATAGTAGGCTGAATTCCTTCTCTCTCACACTTCCACTGTGTCTTCCTCCCTCTCTGATCTGTTCAACTTCCTTCTTTTTCTACTTTAAAGACTCAGGCCATTAGGTTGGGCCCAATCCAAGAATCCAGGTTAATCTCACCATCTTGTGGTCCTTAATTTAATCACGTCCACAAAATCTCCTTGGCTACGTAAGGCATATATTCGAGTTCTGAGGTACAGTGAGAACATTTTGTAGGGAGGCCATTACCCTGTTTACCATAATACAGATCACAATTTCAAAATTCTAAGTCAGAAGTCATTTGACATTAAAACTTTAATACTGGGTTACTGCTGTATTCAGATATAGCTTAATATTTTTTCAAAGTACTTCAAACATCTCATAACTACTAATCATAACTAGTGATAATTATAACCATGATTTAAATGTATAAAATAAAATACAGATACTTTGACACTTAAGCCCCAGGACACAAAAATTAATAGCCTAATTTCCTGCCACTTTTTCTAGCACTGAGACATAGCTAAGTAATAATAACATATTTATTTACTTTTTAAAAAGATTTTATTTATTTATTTGACAGAGATCACAAGTAGGCAGGGAGGCAGGCAGAGAGACGGGGGGAAGCAGACTCCCTGCTGAGCAGAGAGTCCGATGCAGGGTTCGATCCTAGGACCCCAGGATCATGACCAGAGCCGAAGGCAGAGGCTTTAACCCACTGAGCAACTCAGGTGCCCCATAATAACTTATATTTAAATGGCACTGTATAGAGGCATCTGGCTGGTCAGTCAGTGGAGCACATGCCTCTTGATCCCAGGGTCATGAGTTTGAGACCCATGTTGGGTGTAGAGCTTACATACAAACATACATACATACATAAATAGCACTGTCCATTATCTTCTTTAAAATATGTGCTTTACAATATCCCTGGAAGGTCCACAAAATGGACTAAGTCTATTATTCCCTTTTTACAGATGAAAAAAATGGAACTCAGAAAGATTAAATAACTTATGCATGTGTTAATGTTTATTATTCCAAATTAATGTGTCATTAATGTGTGATAATATTACATATTACTGCATTCGGATGAAATAATATCTCATGAGGGGCGTGCAACTGATGAATGGACTACACATAGGAAATGAGCTGGTCACAATCTTCACAGGGAAACCCGGGACAGTCAGAATATTTTTAGGAATGACGTAAAAACAACAAATAGTATTTGCTGATTTGATCTAAAGGTGGAGAGGAAAACCAAGGAGTAAGCACTTGCTTTTCAAGGTTTTCATGAAGCTATGTTACCTCACTCTTCTTAAACATGCAGATGAAAGAGGCACTCTAAGGCACTCTGCCTCTCGGATCTTGTCCCTTTTACTAGGGTACAACAAGGGACAGAGGAGCAAGTGGACAAGGACACAAAGGCATGCAAAAAGCAAATCTAAACAAACCAAAAGCCAGTAGAGTTAATAATCCTACACACAGAAGGATGGTCTTGTGTCTTCTTCAGATTGTATTCTGATCAACAAAGATACTTTAAACTTCAAATTTTAAAATCTTTGCTTCTGGGCACCTGGGTGGCGCAGTTGGTTAAGTGACTGCCTTCAGCTCAGGTCATGATTCTGGAGTCCCAGGATTGAGACCAGCATCTGGCTCCCTGCTCGGCAGGGAGTCTGCTTCTCCCTATTCTAATGCTCGCTCTCTCTCCCTCATTCTCTCTCTCTCAAATAAATAGATAAAATCTTAAAAAAAATATTAAAATAAAGTAAAATCTTTGACTCTCTAATTTTCCAAACTGTGCCCCTCCCCAAGAAATGAGAAAAACGACTCTATTCATCAGCATCCTCCCTACCATCTGCCTTCTTTACCTTCCGGCACCAGTTAGGGAAACAGGATGATCAATCAGGTATTTGAACTTATTTCTTCGAATAGGGTGATACCAGACCTGGTCAGTCTGACGCGGAAGAGTGCCCTAAGAAAAAGCAAATACATGAATACACAGCAGAGGGAGCTCTAGTCAAATGAAATCTGTTAATCCTTTGGAAAGGCATTTGGATAGTCAGTGGGAAAAAAAGAGAAAGAGCACAATGCTTAATCAATACTATGCAGAAAAACAGAAACTGGGACAATTCAAAAGTGAAAGAAAAATATCAAGACTGAGCAGTAATAATGATCACTTAGGTAAATCACATTTTAAATAGCATTTCCTTGGCAACACTAGCAAATGATTTTAGTTTTCATTCTAGGAAATTAATTTTAAAGTATGTTGAAAGACAATCAGGAATATATAACACTGGACATCTGGATGGCTCAGTCAGTTAACCCTCTGCCTTCGGCTCAGGTCATGATCCCAGGGTCCTGGGATTGAGCCCCACATCAGGCTCGCTGCTCAGCTAGGGGTCTGCTTCTCCCTCTGCCTGCCACTCCCTCTGCTTGTGCTTGCGCATTCTCTCTGACAAATAAATAAAATCTTTAAAAAAAAAAAATATATATATATATATATAAAACATTAAAAAGAAACAACAAACCCAAATTGAATGCATTTGTGCTAAGCCTCACATCAGCAAAGCAACTGGAATTGCAGTTCTAGCATCTCCCTAGAGCAGCCTTTTAAGCCAATCATCTGGAAGTTCCTGATCAGCACAAAGGAGGTAATCAGCTTGATAGGCTCCCACCCTTCCCCAGAAGATGATCTTGCCCAAAATAATCCTTTCTTTTGTTTATGACATCCCTGTCCCTGCCCTTTTCTGCCAAAAAAACAAAAACAAAAAACAAAAAACCTCTATTTTGTACAACTTCTCAGAACTCCTTTCTACTTCCTATATGGGATGCAGTCTGATTCATGAATTGTTGAATAAAGCCAGTTATAATGCTCCTGAAATTTACTCAGCTGAATTTTGGTTTTTAACAAAGAACATGCTCAATGAATACCTAATGAACTGGATACCAAAGAGATGGGTTTCCATGTACTTCGTATAGGTATATACTCACTTTTGGGGTTTTAGTTTTCTTAGGGGGCAATAAGTTTTCAGGACAAGGACCAGCATTGGCGGCATAGGTCAGAGAAAAGAAGAACTTCCTCAGGGATGAACTCATTCTGAAGGGATGTAGGAAGCGGTTTTGAACGATCCACCATATTTCTTTTTTCCTTTAGTTCAGGAAGTCCTAAGAAAGTCACAGGAAAGAAAAACTTGGTGCAGTTTTCAGTAGTTAGTTGGAGATTCCCAGGCTACCTCATCAATACCACCTGTACGTTTCTAACAGAGCAAACACTGCTTCTGGTTGCCAAGAACAGTAACAGTATTTTAAATACTGAACATCATCTAGTCCAAAAAAAAAAAAAAAAACCCTCATATTGCCTTCCCTCCTCACACTAACGTCACAGTTTCAAAAACCGAGGCACAAAGATGAACCTTCATTATTCCAAATTCAAAATCGAAAATTAAATTCACATCACCTGCCCAATTAAGTGGACCAGCCTTAATATGATGGGAATGCCTATTTCCCCTTTGATGTGAAAAGAACAAAAGAAACCTCTCCTTGAAACTGTCAAATTATTTAGTAATTATTTCTATGTAAATTCAAAGGTGAGAAGAACTAATTTAATTGGGGCATTTCTACAGTGGAAGGGATCTGAGTCCGGTTTAAAAGTAAAAAGCAGGGGGCGCCCTGGGTGGCTCAGTGGGTTAAGCCGCTGCCTTCGGCTCAGGTCATGATCTCAGGGTCCTGGGATGGAGTCCCGCATCGGGCTCTCTGCTCGGCAGGGAGCCTGCTTCCTTCTCTCTCTCTCTGCCTGCCTCTCAGTGTACTTGTAATTTCTCTCTGTCAAATAAATAAATAAAATCTTAAAAAAAAAAAAAAAAAAAGTAAAAGCAGAATGAGGATTGGTGGAAATGAAGAGAGTGGAATAATCTGAGCGAGCAGCAGAGTAAGAAACATATGGAGAGTGCTCCGTTCAGCCTGAGGGCAGAATTGTTGTAAAGATAGGGAATGGGGACAAACAGGAAAAGCCCTCCTGTGAAGTCAAGGAGAGTGGGGTTGTTGCTTATAGCACTCTCCACTAATCTATGCCCCTCACAAAGTATGGCTTATGTTGATGATATATTTTTGGAATGTTGATAAGGTCCAGAGCTGACAGCCAAGAAAGAATTCTTGAGATGTCTTTGGTGCAATAAAGGTGATTGTACTAAAGTACGGGGACAGGACCCGTGGGCAGAAAGAGCGGCTGCAACTGGGGTTTCGAGGAATGGCTGATGATATACTTGGGACTTGGAGGAGGTAAGGAAAAAGGGAGGTGTCCAAAAGACTTTGATATGCTAAAGATTTATAGGATACTGGAGGCCTAGCTAATGCTGAGTTATAGTGTTTTTCTTCTAGTAAGGCATTAACATTAAGTCAGTCTGGGGAGGTTTTTGGAGGAATGCTGTATCTTTCTATTACAACTTTCTGTCAATAAGTTGCAGGTGATAAAGAAACTTAACTTTGTTTACATTTCCTTCTGCCTCTGTTTCCCACATCACTCATGGAAGAGGGTGATGCTAGGACTCCAGAAAATTGAATTATGGGTCTCTGAAAGTTACACTATTGATACGAATGCTTTTTCCTTGTAAATCACTAAGACACTGGTAAAATGATGGAAACTCCTGCCTGGTGGGACTGTGATCTCTGTTAGTGAACCATTTGTTTTTCCCGTCCCTTGGCTTTAGGGCAGCCAGCAGTATCTGAAGAGTATCACACACATCCCACCAAGGAGCAGGTAGGTGCTGGGTGGGTTTCAGGTGTCAGCTTAACTTTGCCCCAGCTTGCCTTCTGCTCCCTCATTAATTTCTATAAGGAGGTAGCATGCCTTCCCTGTTCACCAGCAAAAGATCTAAAGTTCCCATTACCAAATCTCTTTATCTCTTGAATGTTTGAAATGGAGGTAGAATATCACAAGAAATAGGAAGGGGGAAAAAAAAAAGCTGGACGGGGCTTCAGCACAGTCTCCCCTTAAAGGAAGTTTTGGCATAATGGGAGTAGGGATGAGTCTAACTGATTCTTATTCTAGAGCAGACCTGCATTTATCTCTATATGAATGAAAATCTTAAGGAATCACTGTTATTTAGAATAATTATTAAAACCTCATACAAACTGGTTCCTTCAAGTCAGAGCCCAGTTACAAAAAAAATAGTTTCGTGCAACTATTGGAACTAAAACAGGGTGAATATAAAACTAGGAGCGCCTGGGTGGTTCAGTCCGCTGAGCATATGGCCCTTCATTCTGGCTCAGGTCATGATCTCAGGGTGGTGAGATCCAGCCCTGCCGCTGCACTCTGCACTTGGCTGCACTCTGCACTTGGGACTATGCTTGCGTTTTCCCCCTTTTTCCTTCTGCCGCTCCCCCCACTTTTTCTCTCTCTCTAAAATAAATAAACCTTTAAAAAGAAGATTTAAAACAATATAAAACTCATCATCATATTTAAAAAAAAGTACAGGAGCGCCTGGGCGGCTCTGTGGGTTAAGCCTCTGCCTTCAGCTCAAATCATGGTCTCAGGGTCCTGGGATCGAGCCCCGCATCTGAATCTCTCTCTGCTGAGCAGGAAGCCTGCTTCTCCTCTCTCTGCCTGCCCCTCTGCCTACTTGTGATCTCTGTCTGTCAAATAAATAAATAAAATCTTTTTAAAAATAACATTTTTAAAAAATCTAAAAACAAAAGTACGGTCTTTAGGTGGAGTACTGAGGCAGGGCTCTGACTCAAAATTGAGTACTATAAAAGGAATGGCTTTTTTTTTTTTTAAGAATTTATTTATTTATTTGACAGAGAGAGATCACAAGTAGGCAGAGAGACAGGCAGAGAGAGAGGAGGAAGCAGGCACCCCGCTGAGCAGAGAGCCAGATGCGGGACTCGATGCCAGGACCCTGAGATCATGACCCGAGCCAAAGGCAGTGGCTTAACCCACTGAGCCACCCAGTCGCCCCAAGGAATGGCTTTTGATTTTGTTGAAACAAGTGTATTAGAAAGACAAAACTAATTAAGGTATCCCGAAATCTCAAGATTCGGCTGAACAGGGAAGGGGCTGTGAGTTCCGTCCACAGCATGGTTACTTTTGTCTGCGGGATCCTTGAAGAAATTTACCTGTCTCCTCCTTGGATGCAGAGACTTTTAATTTTTTGCCCTCATGCGTTAACATGGAGGTTAGCGATGTGGAGGACGTTTTCGGAAGAGACATATTAGTCAAGGCTTCCTACCAACTCTGGTCATTGGAAATACCGCTCCAGAAAGCGGACTTAGAAACAAATCAGCCCCCTACTGGGATTTGACAGTCCTGCAGGCAAAAGGAAGAAAGAAAAAACGAGAGAGGCCCATTTAGTGCTTGTGTTAGGATCAGAGTTTATAATTCCTCTGGCGTGGGTTTTCCTTCTTTGGGGAGCCTTCTGCGTTCTCTGAGGTCACCTGACGCGGCTGAGAAGCCTGCGGCTGGGTCGGGGTCCGGGCCCAGGCCCGGAAGGACACGCTCGGGCCACCCACCGGCCCCTGGCCCCACCCGGAGGGCGCTCCGGCTCCAGGCGGGGAGCTGGGCTCCGCGGCCTCCCACCTCCGCCCCACGCAGCGCCCCGGGGCACACCAGCTGCAAGGACTCGGGTAGGGCCGAATCCGCGCCGCGTCGCTCACCAGAAGTGATGGGAAACACAGACAGCCGCTACCGGCCGATTGTGTTTCCCGCCAGACATCGCGCCTCGCCCTTTCCCGGAGCGCCTGCGTGTCGCCATAGAAACCCAGGACCCCGAGCTTTGGGCGCCCTCACGGGGGGCTGTCTTCGGAGTGCCGGCGGAGGAGGGGGATAGCGAAGAGTCCCAACCCCCGGGGATGCGGTATCTCTCACCATGGGATAGGTTCAGCAGCCATAGAAAACAAACATATTTAATCGGGCGGTTCTCACGGAACGCGCAAGAGTGTAGATGCCGGCGCTTCCGCCCCAGGTCGTCGCCAGTGCGCAGGCGCCAGCGGGGGCCGGGTCGCTCTCCCTCCTCCCCCGGGGACGACCTTCGCGGCTCCGGGGGAAGGCGCCAGGCGTCGTATTGGAGCTAGCAGGCTGTGAGAGATTTGTTTTCCCATAGCTCTCCCACTTTTTTGTTGTTTTTCCTATTTTTACAAACACACACACACACGCCCCACAAAGCCAAATTCAAAGTGAACTTAACCAAAAGCTCTTGTTTTCCCATCTGTTGAGGCTTCCTTGCGGATGCTGCCCCTGCCCTTGATCTCTTGGTGAAGGCTTCCTTGGGCACCCACGCACTACCCGCACCACCCCACCCCCATCCCCACCCCACCCAGCACCCTGACAGCATTCGTAGGTCGAGGCTGCTTTTGGGTGGAGGCAGGCAAGAAGATTGCGCTTTAGGATGAGCCCACCCGAATAAAATAGTTGGGGCTTCCCAAAAAACTGTTCTCAGGAAAGAATGGCATAAACGCACTAACATGGAGGAGCTGAAGCCCTGCCCCTTACCGTCACGGGGGTCATTTTCTATTAATATGGAACCTTGGGGGCGCTCAGTGGGTTAAGCATCTGCCTTGGGCTGAGATCGTGATCTCAGGGTCCTGGGATCTAGCCCCACATGGGGATCCCTGCTCAGGGATAGTCTGCTTCTCTCTCTTCCCCCTGCTCCTGCTGATTTACTCTCTAATAAATAAAATACACCTTTTTAGAATCCTAGCAATATTATGAACAAATTCCCTAATACCACTTAATACCTTAAAAAAAAAAGGGTAGGGGAGCCTTAATGCCAAAGAGTGCGGGTGGTATCCCAGTGTCCAGGTGATTCCAGTCTGGCAAATAAACTTTAGAAGGGAAGATAACTTATCTTTCCAACTTTCCTATTCCCTAGGACCAAGCACGGTGCCTGGCCCAAACTATGTGGTGTTTTGAAAATCAACTGGACAGTTCTCCTGTGCTCATGGATTTGGTCTCTGGTTTCTGGTTTTCAGGATAATAGCAATGAAAAATATGACCTAAGTGTTGAAAATCAGTTAAGCATCTAGCTCTTGGTTTTGGCTTGGGCCATGATCTCATGGGTTATGGCATAGAGCCCCCAGTGAGCTCTGCAATGTTGGGGAGGGGGGGTTCCTGCTTGAAGATTCTCTCCCCCTGTCCCTCCCCTCCCCCATCCTGGTCTTTAAATTTAATAAATCTTTTTTAAAAAATAAACACACGGGGTACTTAGGTGGCTCAGTGGGTTAAACCTCTGCCTTCCGCTCTGGTCATGATCTCAGGGTCCTGGGATTGAGCCCTGCATCCCCCTCTCTGCTCAACAGGCAGCCGGCTTCCCCAGTCTCTCTGCGTGTCTACCTACTTGTGATCTTTGTCAAATTAATTTTTTTTAATCTTAAAAAAAAAAATACACAATCTCTGTGGCCCATTGTAATTCTTACTCAAACACCTTGGCTAGCTGAGCATTTTAGCCTTTAACCCTATCCCATCACTCATTTTTCTCTAGATTTCCCAAGAAATCAACAGAGGACACACAACACTCATATGGCACATACCTAGTTCCCTCTAAGGATTGGCAGTGATCAAGCAGGTGAAGGGCAAAAGCAATGCACAAGCCGGTGGAAGGTAACTTCCCTTCAGCTTGCCTTCTGCCTTCCTCACTGGTGGCGTGAACTTCATTCATTCTAGTTTGGAACCATAACCAGAAGACTAACTGAAAACAAACAAAAAAACAAACAAACAAAAAAAAGACGACAACTAACTGAATTCAGAAATGCTAAAATTCTGAGCGCTCCTCTTAAAGTTTATCAAGCCTTTGGGTACTGGAAGACCAAGGTGAGTAATCTTTCATATTCTTAACCTAGTTTTAAAAAAGTATCTAAGTAGGGACGCCTGGGTGGCTCAGTTGGTTGGACGACTGCCTTCGGCTCAGGTCATGATCCTGGAGTCCCGAGATCGAGTCCCGCATCGGGCTCCCAGCTCCATGGGGAGTCTGCTTCTCTCTCTGACCACCTTCTCGTTCATGCTCTGTCTCTCTCTCAAGTAAATAAATAAAATCTTTTTTTTTTCAAGATTTTATTTATTTATTTGAATAAAATCTTTTAAAAAAAAAGTATCTAAGTAGGGGATGGATAGAAGAGATAGACAAGTGAACAGATTCAAGGACACATAGAAAATAAAATTATCGAATTTGGTTAAGCGATTAGATCTTTGGTATTAAAAAGACATCAAAGGCCACTTCTCATTTTCCATCCTATGCAATGGTGTGATTATATATACTGCTTCCTGACCAAAGGTATGCATTAAAGTTGTAGAAGTATATGGTAAATGCACAAAAACAGGTCAGAACTTAAGAATATTACTTTATTGTGGATCAGATAGTTAAGTGTCGGCCTTTGGCTCAGGTCATGATCCTGGGATCCTGGAATCGAGTCCCACATTGGGCTCCCTGCTCCTTTGGGATCCTGTTTCTCCCTTTGCCTCTGCCTCTCTCTCATGAATAAATAAAATTTAAAAACATATATATTACAGTAAGATCATAGCTATCAAACAACATAGTTGCCACTCTTGGGAAAACTCCTATTTCGATACCAAGGGAACCCTGAAGTGGAGAGAGGTAAAAATACTGAGGTCTTTGATGGAAACTATCACAGCACAATCCAAGATGAGCAGGTAGTAATCTTCCTAAATGGAAAACCTTATGATAGTAAAAATTGTCACGTAGTTATAACAAACATGGCTAACTGAGCTTGTTGGCATTGACTGAATTCTGTGGCAGCTTAACACACACCCAGCTCAGTAGTAGGGACCTCCGGCTTCAAGCAGAGGGTACCTCAGAGGAGATTGTGTGATCACTGAACATGCTCTGAGCTGGGGAAAAAGCAGGAGTGCATTTGCACCAATCTCTTTGATCAATTCCGGGTTTTTGTTTTGTTTTGTTTTGTTTGTTGAGAGAGAAAAAGAGTTGGGGAGTGGGAGAAAATCTTAAGCCAAGATCCAAGCTCAGTGCAGTCTCACCGCACTGAGCCAAAATCAAGTCTGGATGCTTAACTGACTGAACCAACTGAGGCACCCCTCACCAATTCCCTTTCTAAGTGTGTGCGCAGGGATTACACACTCATTCATGGGCACTTACAAATAGCTTGCATAGCTTCCTGAAGGAGTCAGTCTGGGGAAGAGGCCAATATTTGTACTTCGCGTAGCTTAACACTGAAGGTATCCCTAAGTGCTGTGAAGGAGACACTGAGAAAGCCAGCCAGACACTGCCCAGCCAAGCATCTCTCAGGGAAGAGTAACTTCTAGTGTTGCTTCCACAGGAGGACATTCCTAAAACCGAGATGATGCCTCAGCTGTTACGTCATCATTCGGTTAAGTCCCCTCCTTCTGATTCCATGTGAGTGTGCATATGGAAGATGCTTTTGGTTTTGTTCACAAGCGTTATCTTCAGTACACAGCGCAGTACCTGGCATGTGATATTGATGCACTCTAGAAGAATTCCTCCTTCTCATAATACCATAAACTGGTCTTATACAGAACAATTGTTGCCAACCTGATTTGATTTCTCATGGTATAGTTACAAACTGGTATTCCAGTTTTAAGTTTCATGAACTTCATTCATTGGAGTCCAAATGCAAGCTGAGCCTAAAGGGTCAAGACCCTCAACTTCATTAAATTTATTAAGGAAAACTGCCACACCATGGTTCTGCCCTGGTGCCAAAGAATACTCACTTGGTCGAAGAAACAGAAAGGGGCCCATCTTATTTCTGAAGGAACTGCACCCTTCCCTGTCCTCTGGCCCTGCAGAAGCAGGTGGCTAGAGCCAGAGCAGGGGAGATTAGAAGACTTCTTAGCTTTTAGTATGATGATGCTTCTATGGGAAGAATGTTCTGATGTCAAAGCCTACTCATAATAGGTTTCTATTATGAGATTCTTTGGAGGAATGAAAGCAATGAATCTTGCTTCAAAATCAGTTTCCCCCAGTCTTGTCTGAAAAGGGACACTTTTCCACCAACGCATTTCCCAACTCTCATTAGAAAAGTAAGTCCATTTCTACCCATTAGGGGAAGAGCTGAGTGCATTTTTAGAAACAGCCATTCACAAGTTTTAAGAGGCCAACTGCAAAAGGAGTCAAGCAACAAATAATGACCACAATAAAGAGAGGCGGCTCAAAGTGGCAGTGTCACAACTGGCCCTACCATTTATTGATTTGTAATCTTCAACATGATTCCCCCTCCATCATTCTGGGCTCCTGGGTGGCTTAGTTATGTGCCTGCCTTTGGCTCAGGTCATGATCCTGGGGTCCTGGGCTTAAGCCCCACATCAGGCTCCTTACTTAGCGTGGAGTTTGCTTCTCCCTCAGCCCCTCACACCCTGCTTGTGCATGCGCGCTCTCACAGTCTTCAACTGAAAACCATCTGTAATTATGAAATATGTAGATATTGAATGAACTTGATTACTTTTAAAAACAACAGAACTAAGTTTTTCCCAAATATTTTTATTTACCACATTCTTCACATATCCAGTATCTTGCCATTTTATGTATGTAGATTTTAAGACAGTGCATACTGAACAAAGTGACAGTACCAGTGATTAGACACACAGGGCAGGGTGTTAGGGAGAAGGGGTGGTTCCTGTATAGAAATTCTGGAAAACAGCAACAGGACTGCATCAGAAAAGACATCTTTAATTATAGGAAAACCTTTAAAACCACCACAGATGTCCATGACCTCTGCTATGCTCAGAACACGATGGATTTCAAAGCACAAGCTGGACAAGCGTAGACACAGGAAGGAAGCTGCCACATGGCCCAAAGGGCAGAGCCGTGGCTGGAGCTGCAGCGCTCTTCTCACTCAAGAATTGGCACATCTGCACACGGGAATCCAAACTGTATCCCTATGCGACTGCATGCACAAACTGCCTCAAGTCTCAGAACCAGGAGGGAGCACACCCGCCCCCTCACTGAAACAAACGGACCCCAAACGGACCCCACAGCAAGGAGATTACCTGCTAGTGTCACATCAGCACTCCCTTGGCAGTGCTAGTAGAAATAAGGAAGAAAACATTTGGGGAAGAAAAAGGAATACAGAAGAGGCAATCTTAGTTGTTGTTTTTTTTTTTTAAACTACATCACTTCTGAGATTTTTCTCAGATCCAAATTAACTATTAAAAAGTCTTTATGCTTTACAGAAAAACAAAGTGGGAACTTGATTGAAAGGATTTCATAGATTATATAGGCTACAGCTTTCCAGTTTTTATCATTATTGATGTTCAAGCAGGCATTAAATTTAGGGTGAGAAAGAGCAGACCAAGCAAGAAGGACTCCATTCTCCCCCTTTCGACCAGAGTTGAAATTGTGTTTTACCTCCTTTATAAACTGAGTTCCAAAATTCTATTACCTGATAGAAACTTTAGTGATGTTAGAAACTACTCAAATTCTTATATAAGCTTTACTAGTAATACTCATTTTATTCCTCAGAACCTTTATGTTCCAGTTTCTTCAATTTCTGAGCCATAAACATAAAGCCTTGAGACAAGATATGCAAAAGTGTCCAAGACAGAGCTGTCTCTGTAGTATTTATGCACACACATACGAACTGTTCATAAAGACTACATAAGTCACATAAAGTTTTGCACAAGGTTAGCAAGCAAGTCCATTACACATTATTAACCAAAGTGTGAACTATCTTCCATTAAGAATTTTGCCTTTCAAGACTAGAAGCTTTCTTTACACAGGCAAAAGTTAATGCCTCATTGGTTTCCTTCCTCTCCACAAATTCTAAAATTTAACTATAAAGTATACACACTATTTCTAACACTTAAATACCTAGGTAAAAGCAGACGTGCTTTTCTTTTTAAAATACTAAGCAGCTAAATCTGAAAGTAATTTCAGAGGTGGAAACACGGAGGTGGAAACAAGAAATCTTGTTAAGGGGCGCCTGGGTGGCTCAGTGGGTTAAGCCTCTGCCTTTGGATCAGGTCATGATCCCAGGGTTCTGGAATCAAGCCCTGCATCAGGCTCTCTGCTCAGCAGGGAGCCTGGTTCCTCCTCTCTGTCTCTGCCTGCCTCTCTGCCTACTTGTGATCTCTGTCAAATAAATAAATAAAATCGTTTAAAAAAAGAAAGAAAAGAAAAATCGTGTTAAATTCTTGTCAGTCCTGTTACAGGAGTGCTTCTATCAGTCAAGGTGACAACGGGGATTCACATTGTCATTGAGTCTATTTAAAAGCACATACTCTCAGGAGTGTGCAGCATTTGAAACATTCACATTTTTGAAAGATTCCAACGAGTTAACAAGGATTCAGGTTTAGAATTTATAGAAGGTAAGAAGATACTGAGGCCCACTTTCGGCCAGGGCTAGTGTTTTGCAACAACCCTATGAGGTAGTTACTGCCCCCATTTTACAGATGAGGGAAACTGTGGCTCTGATAAACAAGGCAACTGTGCCTACTGCCACACTGCTTAGTAAGTATGAGGCTATCTGAAACACCAGTGCATGCCTTTTTTGCTGTGCCATTGGTTTTCTGACTGGTATCTGGGGGTAGGAGAAAATGGGTGTCCCAAACAACAGGACTCCAGCCCTGCATCCCAATCTCAACCAGAAGCAGTTCTATTCTATCTGTTTTGCATGCTGGGCTTAAGTGTAACAATTTTTTTTATAGTTTCATAACTAAAACACACTCCATCAGGCCACCTGGTTACTACAATTGTTATTAGTTTACCTTCATTATTTTTCCCTTACAAAATAATGAGCTTTGTCAAAATTACTCATGACCACATAAAACATCTTTTTGCATAGAAGACTTTAACAGTTCATAAATTACATCTTTGTAGGTACACAGCCCACATGACAAACCTTTTTAGATACATAATGTTCTATTAGGCCTGTCCACTCTTCAAGCCAAGTATGATTTTAAAATTCAATGAAAACCGCCTACACAAAATCAATGACTTGTGCAACAATCTGTGCTTCCAATTATAGACTATTTACACACTGTACCCTGTTAAGCTGCCAATGTCACCTACTTTTACCCTACAGCTAAAAGGAAAAGGCATTTCCCCCACTCCTCATGCTTCCAAAATCAAAAAGTAGTTACTGAAAGGTTAAAAGCAGCCTGAATTTTCTAATTAAATTCTATCATAAAGCAAGCAACTTCACTTATTAGGCAACTGTAGGAGGTTGATCCACCAAAAACAACTCCATTTTCCTTCACTATCCAGGACTGAGAATGAAAGCATCTAACAGATTTTAAAATTAAGTTTGAGATATTGTTGTTGCCTTGGAGGAAACATCCACAATTATGGCTACTATCATTAATACTTCTTATAGGAAAGGAGTTTTAAAAGCTTTCCTTTTCAAAATAAGAAAGTATCACCCTGGGGCACCTGGGTGGCTCAGTGGGTTAAGCCTCTGCCTTCGGCTCAGGTCATGATCCCAGGGTCCTGGGATCGAGCCCCACATCAGGCTCTCTGCTCTGCAGGGAGCCTGCTTCCTCCTCTCTCTCTGCCTGCCTCTCTGCCTATTTGTGATCTCTGTCAGATAAAGAAAGAAAAAAATCTTTAAAAAAACAAAAAGAAAAGAAAAGAAAGAATCATCCTATAAGCAAAAGAGGAAAAGTCAGTAAATCTTCCTAAAACATAACAGAAGTTTTATTTAGGAGTGTAGATAGTGGTTTAAGTAAAATGACTTTTGCTATGAGCAGCTAGCAGTCCATGGCTATCAAACTAGTTTGTCACAGAAAGTAGCTCTTCCTTTACACATTTGTGAAAATTTCTTAGGGCAGTCTTAAGGTCTAAGGGTTCTAAAGAACCCTTAGTTTTAAGTATCCTTTGTTGTCACTTCAAGGTCTTGGGCAGGGGGGAAAAAAAACTAGTAAAGGGAAGATGAAATCATGCTAAAAAAAAAAAAAAGGCAAATCAACAACAACAAAAAACCCACCAGCCTTAATCAATCCAATAAATGCAATATTCAGAATTGATAGAGAGCAACAAAAATCAAATAGCAATGAAGAGTCCAACATTTACAGCACTTAACAGAAATACAGATTTGAGGGTTTCATTCTCTCCCTTCAGGTGATGACTCACTCATGAACAAATCTTACACCAATCTGGTTTTCTTAACTCCCTCAATATATTTAAAATGTAGTCATAAATTCAAGTGAATTAGAGCACCTGGGTGGCTCAGTGGGTTAAGTCTCTGCCTTCAACTCAGGTCATGATCCCAGGGTCCTGGGATCGAGCCCCACATTAGGCTCTCTGCTCAGCAGGGAGCCTGCTTCCCTTTCTCTCTCTGCCTGCCTCTCTGCCTACTTGTGATTTCTGTCAGTCAAATAAATAAATAAAATCTTCTAAAAAAATTTCAAATGACTGATTCATTTTAACTTGAAAAAAAAAAAATACCAACATTTACAAGATGTCGTATAAAGCAGTCTCATTTGGAGGTTATGGCTCCCTGCTGGGAGACAGTTACTGCTGGGAATGTGTGAAAACCTCCTGTCACAGTCAGGAGCCTATCTGTTAAAGCTGGGTTTGATGTTTGAAAATTGCCCCAACTCATCTGCATCAAAGGTACTGAAGAAAATGGGTAATGAGGCTGGGTACTTGTGGTACAAATTAAGTTGTGACTAAGAAACTCCATTCTCCTTATGACACTCAAACTGACTTTAAAACAATTCTAAAAAGATGTCCCACAACTTTCTGGATAGAAGTAGGGCTATTAGAATACCAACACAGCCTCTCAGGTTGGCTGCTCCAAATAAAAATCACCTTTTGGGTAATTCTTAAGTCTCAGTTGTTTGAGTGGAAGATTCAACTCCATGGTCTATGATCCCATTCAATGCTTGGTCTTGACAAACATAATCACACCCCATACAGACAAAATAATTCCTGCACACCACACTGTATTAGCAATGAGCATCTTATAACAAGGAGACATCACATAATAGAGTACATTTTCTTGAAAATGATAACATATTAATTTGTTTCAGCTGAAGTATACATACTACCATTAAAAGTGTAATAATTGAGCACTGCAGAAGCCAGCTTCTGGATCTTTAAAAATCACTTTAATATTAATGGAATTTGATTAATACTTCTATGTTACAGACTTACTAGTCTGCCAACTATTTCAAGTCAGTATTTATTAAACAATAAGTATACCAAAGAGTACTTCTAAATAACTTCCCGAAAGTTATTACCTTAATAGCGTTTACAACCAAAAAAAGTTATCTTCCACATTAAGTTCCACGATAAAATAATTTAAACATATGACTGACTCAGCAAGTCTTTTTTAAAAATTATTTTGGAAGATGTAAAAGGAAGTGTCTTTTCTTTGTCCTGTGCCACTTCTCTCTTCTTCCCTTCCTACTTCTTTCTGTTCCCTCAATATGTAAGATTTCAGATACAAACTCAAGAATTCAAGGTGAAAGGTGTAATTTTGCTTCACAGAAATCATGACCTACACTTCATAGAGAAAACAAGGTAAAAACTGAGTAGACCGAACTTTTTAAAAAAACAAAAACAAAAACGAATAGGAGGCATAACAAGATTATCTTTGGAAACTAGAGATTTTCACTCTACTAGAAATAGCAAAATGCTCCACATTATTTTCTTTCCTTTCCCAGGTACATAGTTAATTAGCATACATTCCAACAGTGTGCCTGAAAAAAATTTCTAAGCCCCAAATATTTAAATTATTTCTTCGTTAAGTGTTTTGGCTAAGTCAGTGGCCAAGGACACATGGGGGTTTAGTCATGATGTTTAGATGGGAGTCAAAAACAAAACCCAGCAAAAATTGGTCACTGTTGTCAGCTGTAAGTCTCCCTTCTCCCAAAAAGGTTAAAAAAAAAAAAAAAAAAAAAGTCCTGCTTTAAGTGCACAAGATTCCAGTAAACTTGCAGTATCTCAGCTGACCTAGGAACGGAGCAAGCCATCTGTAAAGCGCGCAGTGATCCAAATACCACAGGTAACGTCAGTAACGACTGGAAACAGATGCTGGCCCCAAATCAGGCAGAATACCCATCTTCAGTATCAAGGAATGAAACGAAGTCCAAGCTTCTAAAACACATAACGACAAGTCCAGGAACGTGGCCGGATATAATCCAGAAATGTGGGCTTCAATGGGGAAAGAAGAATGGAAGAGTAGTTTATTTTCACACATGTGTGCACAAGGTGTCAGGGTAGACAGGGATGCGTTCATTTTATACGTTGTGTACCTCTACAATGCCTCCCATCATTTCAGTAACCTTTAAGCTATAAGCAGCTTGCTAATTCAAAAGATGTTCATTATTTTTATCTGTAACACAGATTATAGTGCTTTAGAAGTTTTACAGAAAGCTTCTGAAGTCCAGTAAATTCTATACAATTACCTGGACTTCCGACCAAATTCCAAACAGGCACTACCTCTCTGCTGGATCTTGCATTTTATTTTAGCACAGACCTATGGTTTGTTGCCTAACATCTAAACTGTGGTAGGGTAAAGATGATAAAATATATACACAAATTACTATAATACAAGGTTTAGAATAACTAAATTATCTAAATGAGAACACATGAAGCATTATTAAAGTTCACCAACAGGAAAAGCCTGGAGCAAGAATCTGAAAAAGCTGGAAGATGCTGCATCCGAAGTGGATTTTGAGAAATTAAAATCTGACAAGTGGACTCGATGTGCAGATCACCAAAGACAGCCCAAAGCAGCTAGTTCAGATGCACAAAGGGGGGATAAATAGGAAAGGAGGAGGCATGAGGGCAGCATAAGAAAAACAGCAGGAGAAGGATAAACAGCAGGAGCAGCTTTGGGAAAGAAACATTAATTTGTCTATAGGTGTCGTCTTCAGTTACAGGTACCTGTGAGAAATAGTCAGAAATACCAAGAAGGTGCCCCCTAAATATTTGGGAGTTATCAGTATGCAACTAGAAGTGAAAGATTTAAAAATGAGACTCTTATACAGTTACAAACAACCACACCACCAAAGGTCAAGGGAAATGGGATCTTAGACATAGGAGTATAGCTGGACATTTTCACAAAGAGTTTATTACTCTAGGAAGGAAGAGGGAAGAAATACATGTATTTGTAGGTGGTGGCAGAGGGGGCATATACATGCCACTGAGAAGGCCCTGCAGAACACCTACATTTTCAGGACACAGGAAGGAAATGAGAAGACCCTTTAAAACAAAACAAAACAAGAAACAGTGAAAAAGAAAAAAGAGAAAGAGAGAACCAAGAACTAGGAACATTCAATGTAAAGAAAACCAAAGAGAAGAATAATCTCAAAGCCAGTACAGTAAGATCAGATAATAATCTAATCCTTTTACTCTTTATTTACCTCCCCTTAGCATTAATTCAGCATCATTTCCACTACTCTTCTTCTTAATACTGCCCACGAAGCCTCACAATCAGGGGACAAAAACTTTACTTTTCCATTCCAGCCTAACCGAAGACTCACATTTTTTAGAGGACAGTGCTGACGTGCATACCACTCTTGGGAATAAAGGCACAGGATGACACCATGGCCCGCGAAAAGGGAAGTCCACATCATAACATTCCAAATTGGCCTTTTCCGACTGTCGTTGACAATGAAGTTGAAAGCCACTAAAGTTAGAATGATAAAAAATATAGTTATCACAACATCATCTATCGGGAAACAAGGGGCCTCAGACACGTGCTGTAATCATGTTGTTATCACAATGAGCATCAACTATGGGTATACAGGTTTTATTCTGGCTACTAGTACTGTAAGTAAAAATGAAGCTTCAGGGCACCTAGGGGGCTCAGTGGGTTAAAGCCTCTGCCTTTGGCTCGGGTCATGGTCCCAGGGTCCTGGGACCAAGCCCCATGTGGGGCTCTCTGCTCGGTGGGGAGCTTGCTTGCTTCCTCCTCTCTCTCTCTTTGCCTACTTGTGATCTCTGTCTGTCAAATAAATAAATAAAATCTTTAAAAATAATTAAAAATTTTTTAAAACTGAAGCTTCAAGTGTTGAAATTTATTAATCAGTGATTAACAAGAAATCAGAGAATATTCAGAGCAGGTGAAAATGTATTTCATGGAATCATTCATATTTGAACTTGTCCTTCCCTCCACGCACCCAAACAAGGGTCCATGTTTTTCTGGGGTGAACACTAACAGAGTGTGAAACTTGTTTATAGTCTTCATGATCTCCCAAATCAGTGTTATCATTAGTCTTCAAGAGCCTTCAAAATCCAAGTACACTTAAGTGTATGTCTCTTCTTCAAAGAATGAGTGCCGTGCAACAGAGCGTGGTTAATTACTCAAAGTCAATGCTGTGACTGTCTGATAAACACTGCCTTGAAATGCTGTTGCTATGATCTAGTTGTCCACCCCGCCTTAGACGTCATCGTCTACTTTTCTTTCAGCGCGACCCTCAGTACTCTCAGGAGGCCAAGATACTTACTTCCAAAGAACATGAAGAGCACGAAAAGCACTGGATAGAAAAAGTTCAAGCAAATAGCCAGGGCATACTCATGGACTACAGCAGACACAGCAAAGACAGCTAACATGGCAGCCGACTTGAACCTCTTGGTGAAAAACTAGGGTAAAAGGAGAATATGAAAAAGCAATTTTTTAAAAAGTAATTAAGCCCAAAGTAGACACAGCCGACCCTTGAATAACACAGGTTTGAACTGCATGGGGCCACTTATTCAGTTAATAGAGCACAGTACAACTGGAGAAGGGATGTGCTATGCTAAGTGCTGTGAAGTGTGTAAACCTGGTGATTCACAGACCTGTACCCCTGAGGCTAATAATACATTATATGTTAATAAAAAATAAAAAATTATTTAAAAATACAGCACAGTACAGTAAATGTGTTTCTCCTTATCATATTCTTATCAACATTTTCTTTTCCCTAGCTTACTTTATTCTAAATATATAGTATATAATACACAAATGCATGTTAACCAACTGTTTTATCTTATCAGTAAGGTTTCCAGGCAAAAGTTTTGGGAGACTCAAAAAATTACATACAGATTTTCCCCCTGCATGGGAGGGTCAGCACGCCTGCCCCACTTGTTGTTCAAGAGTCAACTGTATATACGACTTATAATTATCACATGCTAAAGGCACCTATTTTATTATGTTTATATTTGACTTTTCCAATCTATTCCTTGGGTTAATCCAAATGTAGTAAATAGGGGCGCCTGGGTGGCTCAGTGGATTCAAGTCCTGCTTTCGGCTCGGGTCATGATCCCAGGGTCCTGGGATCGAGCCCCACATCGGGCTCTCTGCTCAGCAGGGAGCCTGTTCCCCGCCCCCCCCCCCCACCGCCTGCGCTCTGCCTACTTGTGATCTCTGTCAAATAAATAAAATCTTAAAAAAAAAAAAAAACGTAGTAAATAATTACCAAAAAAAATCTATGCTTAAAATCCTTATTATACTAAAATGAGGCACTGTCAAAATCATTCATGTTGGAAAAATTGGGCATATTTTTAAAAACCTACCTGTAACCTGTATTTGTAAATCATTACAGTAGACAAAACATAGTTTTCATATATAAATGGACACATCAAATCTCAACCTTTAGAGTAACACGGTATGGTAGAAAAGGCATACATCCTCTCCATCTGCACTACAGACCTTTAAGTGACACCACATTTATGAATGAAAGAACGCTTGACCACAGCACTATCTGCACCATGTCATGCATCACTTGGCCAAATAGTGACTTAATAACCAAAACCCGCAATCCAGAGATACCAGGGATCATCAATCATGACAGTCATCAGTCTACGTAACATTCCATTCTAAAGAATATCTCAAAGACACGTATCACCAATGGAGACATATAAATCCAAACTAAGTAGTTCCCTACTTTAGCAGAGAAACACACACACACACACACACACACACACACACACCCCTAGACAGAGATTATTTACTAGCAATGAGATTCGTAAGAAATGATGTTACCAATAGATCATTTCACCTTCTCTAGATGCCTCCATGCATTCTTACTTCATAATTGTGTAAAATAAATCCAGAGCACAACTGTGGTATTAGATCTCATCACTGTTCATACTGGTCTCTAAGCAGTACTGTCCAAAGCGTCAGCTGTCTTAAGACATAAATGGCCCACAGAGAAATGAAGACCACTTCTAGCTGCAGAATAATACTTTCTGGAGGAGCGCCTAAGTGGCTCAGTGGGTTAAAGCCTCTGCCTTCGGCTCAGGTCGTGATCCCAGGGTCCTGGGATCAAGCCCCACATCGCAGGGAGCCTGCTTCCTCCCCCTCTCTCTGCCTACTTGTGATTTCTATCAAATAAATAAGTAAGGGCGCCTGGGTGGCTCAGTGGGTTAAGCCATGGCCTTCAGCTCAGGTCATGATCCCAGAGACCTGGGATCGAGTCCCGCATCAGGCTCTCTGCTCAGCGAGGAGCCTGCTTCCTCCTCTCTCTCTCTCTGCCTGTCTCTCTGCCTACTTGTGATCTCTCTCTGTCAAATAAATAAATTCTATAAATAAATAAATAAATAAGAAAAATCTTTAAAAAATTAAAAAAAAAAAGCTTTCTGGAAAAGGATCTTTATTTCTTTCACATCAAATGTATCTTGCCACTAACCCAGAGAAAGTCCTTGTAAGCATAGTAATACAACCAGTCATGAACCACAACATTCCAGGTCCTGTAATAGTTAGCATATGATGTGGAGTTCCACCAATCCTGAGGAAAAAAAAGCAAAGATTTAGAACTACACACACACACCAAAGCAAAACCCCCTGAATATTCCTAAAGAACATACATACACAAAATAATATCCAGAATGTGTTATGACAATTTGTTAGTCTATACACTGATGTCAGAAAAATCTTGAAAGACATTTTGGTTATTAGTGCTCAATATACGAATTTTAGTTCCATATATGATGAAGTCCCTAACTTCACTTTGTCCCATTATCAAAAAAGTTATGACGGAAGATACAGAACATAGAGAATCATTAAATCTAAGGTTCACCTAAATAGTGATCAGTATATCCCCTTACGCTGCTAAAACATAGGGAGAGAATTCTAAGAACTGCCCCACTGGTACCATAAATGACAAAATTTACATTGTACAAGGAGTAAGACAATGGTTACCTGTAACATATCCCTCCTTATCTTAGTATCAGACCCATGGAATCAGACAGATGTTGCAACCCACACCCCCATTTCTCGGAGGAAGGAGTGCAAGGCTCTGGGTATTACCAGAACCACCACAAACAAAACCCTAGAGGGCTTTACGCAGCATTGCAGAACACTATGAACACCCCGGTTCATCTAGAGCTTAATTCCAACTGTGTGAGAATACTATTTAAGTATAATTAATGTCTTCAAAATAAAGGAGGGAAAAGTTATTTCCTTTATGAACTATTCAACAGTCTTAAATAATTTGCTAAGATCACTCCTACAGCACCAGACAGTCAATTTCAAAAGAATGATCTGCAAAATCTCATGATGCCCTCTGAACACACACCTTCCCACCAATACAGGATCCAACAGAAACCATATGCTTTTTTAAGAGAACAGATATTAGGGGCGCCTGGGTGGCTCAGTGGGTTAAAGCCTCTGCCTTCGGCTCAGGTCATGATCCCAGCTGGGATCGAGCCCCACGTCCGCCTCTCTGCTCAGCAGGGAGCCTGCTTCCCTTCCTCTCTCTGTCTGCCTCTCTGCCTACTTGTGATCTCTGTCAAATAAATAAATAAAATCTTTTAAAAAAAAAAAAGACAAGAGAACAGATATTAGGGTAGAAGATAAGGCTGTGAGTCTGTGCTAAGTATATCAACATCAGAATCTCAGAATTAATAAAAGAACTTCACAATGTTTATGCTAAAAAGCTAGTAGCCAACGCTGTTCCAATACTCAACAATGAGAATGTTAAGTGCACAAATAAAGTGTGAAAAGAAAGGAGTCCAAGTATTTACCTTATAAAACATCCTGTCACCAAAGCGTAACATCTCAGCAAAGGCATTTAGCCAACAGTGTAAAAAGGCAAAAAACGTGAGGAACAGTACCAGCACACCTAAAAATAAGATTAACGATATTAAGAGTCTTTTCCAAATAGCTCACGCAAAGCAGTTAATTTTATGTCATGATGTTCCTAAGAGCTAGAATTATTCTGTAAAATAAAAGTTACTGTTCTAGCTTACCAAGTCAAGAAATGACACCATGTTCTTTTGGAAAGTTTTTTCATTTTAGAAAGCATTAAATTCCTGCCAAGTGGGTTTATAGGTAACAAATGACCCAGCCTGTTTTTAATAGAAATGCCTGGATATATGGCTTAATGTGGTACCCAAAGCCCTTTAACATATGACCCTCATGCATTCCTCTAAACGAGGTGCTGAGAACTGTGGGAGATTTTGCCCCCTAGAGAACATCTGACAATTCTGCAGACACTTTTCGTTGTCACAATTCAAGGGGTAAGGGTCGTACTACTGGTATCTAGTTTTTAGAGGAAGGATATTGCTAAATATCCTATAATGCACAAGACAGCCTCCAAATGTCCAGTGGCAAGGTTACCTTATCTCTGACTCTATTCCCAGTGTTGTAAACATCGTCCATACCTGGACTTCTGCCATTCTGAAATACTCCATGCCTTCGCTTCCATCCACTACCTAGAAGCACGTTTCCACTACTTCTCTGCCAAACACCTACTTCTCAATACCCAATATTAAATGTCATGTCCAATATGATACAAAGTTCATTAGCACTTTGCTTATCTTACTTACTACACTACATTGCAAAAGAGCCATTTTTATGCCCATCTCTTATGCATTAGACAATATGGGAAAGACTAGCTCATTGTTAAAACACAATCCCTGATCTCAAGGAATTTGTAGCCTAGTGAAGAAGATATGTATTTAATACAAATTCTGTTAAAGGGACAGATAAAATAATTTATTAGAGTCAATTTGAGGGGGGGCAATCAGGAAGGGTTACCTAAGAGTCTGGGATGGAGGTTAAGGAAGAAAGAAGGTAATAGAAAACATGACAAACATCTGACAGGTAGAGAAAAGAGAGTAAGTAAAGGAAACTGTAAATGCAATTAAACGGCAAGCTTTCAGAGTAAATAACATGTTATGTCCTCTTCACTGCTAGGTCCTCAACCCCTGGCACGTGATAGGTACTCATGTATCCCTAGAAAAAAAATATGAATCAAGAGACTGAGCAATGGCCATCAAGAAAGGAGAATGAGAATGAGTAGCAAGAAAGAAATTTCACACCGTGGATCCAAACAGTGCTTCATGGAGATGAAACAAAGTAAGGGCTAAACCATCTACCACATTTAGAATCAGGAGAGACTTCAGTCAACATCCTGGTTGGATTAGTAGCAAAATTACAATGGACTGAAGACTGAACAGGAAGATCAGGCATAAATACGGACTACCCACAGCCACAGAAAGCAAAACTTGAATGAAGTCAGAAGACAAAGAGAAAGACTGGGCTGAACCTGGAAGTATACTCACTTATGAAAACAGACGGAAAGAAGTCGAGATGAGGACAGATGCAGAGATGACTTCAGAGCAAAAACCAGGAAAGTCAAAGGTGTGCCTGTGCAACAGCTTTTTTTCCTCACAACTTCATGAATGGCCATGTTAACCAGTACCCATGTTACCTGGCAAGATGGAGTTAAATACACACAGGACCAGAACACGAGCGCTGAAGGGCTCCTGTTTGATATTCCGAAACAAGGGGGCGCAGAGCCTTTCAAAGATGTAGTACACATAAAAAAAGCAACCAAAAACCTGGAATATAACAGAGATATAGTTATAATACTGATGGATTGATATAAGCAAAGACAGTGATTGTTTTTCCTTCAAAGGAAGATAGATATGTGACCCTTAGACTAATGTTCATATGTATGTTCTTAAGTATGTAAGACTGCCAGACTGCAATCCTTCAGAGATGTTACACAGCTAGTTTCTGTCATAACCTTCTCCCAACCCTTTACCACATGGGTGTTCGATTGAGATTAAGAGTTTAAAATGGGCGGGGCACCTGGGTGGCTCAGTGGGTTAAAGCCTCTGCCTTCGGCTTGGGTCATGATCCTGGGGTCCTGGGATTGAGCCCCCATGTCAGGCTCTCTGCTCAGCGGAGAGGCTGCTTCCTCCTCTCTCTCTCTCTGCCTGCCTCTCTGCCTACTTGGGATCTCTATCTGTCAAATAAATAAATAAATAATCTAAAAAAAAAAAAAAAAAGTTTAAAATGGATCTCCTGGGACTTATGATTCTGATAGAGAAGGGCAGGGGTAGCAATGGGGAAGCTGTCACAACATACCCACAATATATCCCAAAATAAAAAACCGTAAGGAGGGGCGCCTCGGTGGCTCAGTGGGTTAGGCCTCTGCCTTCGGCTCAGGTCCTGGTCTCAGGGTCCTGGGATGGAGCCCCACATCAGGCTCTCTGTTCAGCAGGGAGCCTGCTTCCCTCTCTCTCTCTGCCTGCCTCTCTGCCTACTTGTGATCTCTGTGTCAAATAAATACAATCTTTAAAAAAAAAGTAAAGAGTGGGGGGAATTAACGTAGGTGCTTACTAAAGTAACCAAACGGAAAGCATTTAAACTCTTTTATTGCTTTTGACTTTGGCAAGACAAACACCATCTACTGGACTGGTAAAGAGTTTAAAAGACTTCAGAAAGAGGTCTAAAGTTCCCAGTAGACCTGAATTTACCAACACTCTAAATAAATTATTATTATAAATTTGAATCTCCATGTGTAAGGGCTTGCCCCTCCCAGAGGAACTTGCTTGTGGACCCCGGATGTAGGGGTGGGGCAGGTCAGGTGGAGATGTCCAATAGGTGCGGCATGTGTATATCCACTAGGGTGAATTGAGATCCAATTGGCCACCTGTATAGGGGTGGGGCTCAACCAACCGCATAAAGTTTGCTGTGCGAGGCTAGCAGGGGAAGAGGAGAGCTGTGACGGGAGCGTGAAGAGTCAGCAGAGCGGAGGAGCTGTAACAGCTCTTGTAAGAAGAGCTATAACCGCTGCCAGCAGTCCCTGCGCTGACAGTCTCCAGCCTCTGGTGGTCCCGCCTCCAGCGGCCTCTGGCGGCCCTGAGCGGCTGCCTGCAGCCTCCAGCCGCCTGCAGCTTCCAGCTGCCCCGCCTTCAGCAGCCCGGAGCTGCAGCCTCCAGCAGTTGCGCTGATGACAGTCCCGAGACGCCAGCGGCCCTGAGATGCCAATAGCCCCGAGATGCCAACGGCCCCTAACAGCCAGCAGCCTCACCGCAAAATGCCTCGCCACCCCAAGCCACGAGCGGCCTTGTCCGCAGCGGTGGCTTCCTCTGGGTGGCAGCCTTGTCAGAGTGGCATCGTGGGGAGCAGAGTCTCTGTCATCCGGGTTGTCCTCCTTGTCATCGTCGCTGTCATCGTTGCCTCTTCGTCGTCGGGAGCAGCCTCGTCCGGGAAGCGGTCTTGTCCAGAATGGCCTCTTCTTGGGAGTGACCTTGTCGGGATCATCATCATCGTCTTTTCTTAAGAGCTAGCCCTGATCGGTCAGTTTGATTCTTGATGCTTGGCGTGAAATCAAGTTTTGCTTGACCTTCGCTTTGTATCAGTCTCATTCCTTTGATCACGGACCCTAACACATGTCCCACTAATCTACAAAACTTGTAAAGAAAAAAACTCACCTGTAAAAACTGCATAGCAACATAACCCCATCTTACAGTGGGAGTCCTAAAAAGAAAGAAACAAAATAAATTTTCTAAATAAAGTAAGTTGTACTTTAATAAGATCCTCGTAATGTTTTCTCCACAGAGAACATGTCATTTTTCCCACGTGGAATGCCTGTATAATTCTGTCAAGAATTACCATAATCAAACTGGATTGCTAGAATCACCATCTGGGGCTTTCCCAAGCCAGCAAGAAAGTTAAAACTCATTTTACATTCGTTGTAACCCTACATGAACTGGCCCCCTGCCTACCTATCCCACCTCATTCATGCTACACTTCTGCTGCTCAACACATTTCTGGTTCACAGAACGGATACCTGGGATAGTTGTCACGGTAGATGAGGGTAGGTGCAAACAGGAAATACAGGTACTGGTTGACTGTGGGTATTGGAATCGTCTCTGGAAAAGGAAAACTCTGGTTAGATCAGACACTCTTCAGTTTTTCCCGGCAAAACTAAAAGGGAGAAATAAGCAAGCATATAATAGGGAAGAGTAAAAAAATGACTTCTCTTAGCCGTATCATTTCTTATCTCCCAGAGTGACTTCTTACCCTTATATTGATTCAGTATTACCAATTCCTCTAAACTAAGCTATTTCTGTGACTCAAAATACCTTCTAGAGTTTGAAGCAGCAATTCAAAGAGTAAGCACACATGGAGGTAATGAGTCTATTAACACTCTATGAAAGTAAGGTAAAGTTTAACACTCTGGTGATGAGTGTTTTTAAATGGTAGGTACAAAGTCAAAACAGGGAACAATGAAGAAATAGTGAGATAGTCTTCCAAATCAATATGGATCCTACATCTTTAAAATCCAACATAACATCCACAGAATGTAAAACGCCACCCCACTGAAAAGTTTGAAATACTCCACTGAATAATCCTTGACCTAACGAAATTACGTACCTGATTTCTCCTTAGCTGAATTTAGTACCCGAGGCACATTCTCTCTGACAAATGAATGGGCTTTCATTACGAAACGAATCTACAAAAGGAGGGGAGGGGAAAAAAGATGAACTTTTCTGCCACTGTCTTGTCTCCTATAACCAACCCCAGAACAGCACTAAATCATATGAAGAACTTCCTAATTTTGCATACACCAACTCGAATTCATGTTTATGGAATAAAGCAAATGAAAAACAAAGTGTAAAGACGGACAAGTTATTACTCAAATTATTTTACATCTAACAGCATTATCTATTATAGTTATATTACAGTAAGAAATTAAAAGCCTGTTCAAAGACAGTCTCCTGAAACAGTCCTTCAGAGCATAACAGCCAATTTAAGTCCAAAATTTCTGAAGGGTGTATAAACAAAATAAATCCTTTATTCAGACAGGAACAGTTTATATGACAGAACAATGAATCTGATAACCTCAAAGGCAGAGGGGTTTTTTAATTTTTTTTTAAAGGCAGAGTTTTTAATTACAAAACAACTTTATCATTTAAATGACTTCTACATAATAAATAAGTGACTTCTACAAAGTGTTCAAGAATAAAATCTGAATTCCTCCTTAACAGCTCAATATAACTTCATTACCAAGAATCAAAGAACACTGAAGCTAGTATGAATTTTAAAACTTTAATTTTATAAATACTAGCATGAAGAACTAACAGGAAAACTGACCCAACTAATACAATTGAAAGTAAAAGAATACCAGTATTATTATTTTGACAAAACATAGCACTGCATCGGGCAATCCTCAAAACCTTACCTGTTCAAGTATAACAATGCACCGGGAAGCTGGTGGTAGCGTATATGCCAATACAACATACGTTGGTCCCAAACCTAGAACGCCAATCTGGAAGACCATGAAAAGGAAGCAATGGAAGAGAGAATGGACCAGTGGGTGAGTACTCCTGCTATAACCTCTGGCCCAACGTTGAAAGAGGAAATAGGGAACACCAAGTGTACTCAAGAACATAGTACACCATGTCCACATAGCAACAGGAAGTTTGCCAAAAGCGTAAGACAGGAGACTGAACTCGAGCACCAGCCTGGAGAGAAAAAGCACAGAGAAAGAGCACAAAAGTAAATTTTCAATATGCACTAACTGACTCACAGAACTCAAAACTTTTACACCTAGAACTCTCAAACTTAGAAAATACAACAACATTAATCCATTGTGGTCAAGAGGGTAAAGTTGGACGAGAAGAAAAGGTGCTTCTAAGCCTCTGCTTCAGAATATAACCCAACAATAAATATTCTAAAAGTCCTAAAGTAATATAGTATTTGAACATAAGATACCCAAGATGACCTAAAATAATAACACTTTAAGCCGTGATTAGTGTCTATCATTAATAAATTTTAAACTTGGGCGCCTGGGTGGCTCAGTGGGTTAAGCCGCTGCCTTCAGCTCAGGTCATGATCTCAGGTTCCTGGGATCCAGTCCCGCATCGGGCTCTCTGCTCAGCAGGGAGCCTGCTTCCCTTCCTCTCTCTCTGCCTGCCTCTCTGCCTACTTGTGATTTCTCTCTGTCAAATAAATAAATAAATAAATAAAATCTTTAAAAAAAAAAAAAAATAATAAATAAATAAATAAATTTTAAACTCTAAGTAATTTAATACATAAAAGTATTCAAACAGCAATCACCTATGTTCAAAAGATGGTTTTTCAGGGGGCGCCTGGGTGGCTCAGTGGGTTAAAGCCTCTGCCTTTGGCTCAGGTCATGATCCCAGAGTCCTGGGATCCAGCCCCACATCAGGCTCTCTGCTCAGCCAGGAGTCTGCTTCCCTTCCTCTCTCTCTGCCTGCCTCTCTGTCTACTTGTGCTCACTCTCTCTGTCAAATAAATAAATAAAATCTTTAAAAAAAAAAAAAAAGATGATTTTTCAGAAATAAGAATTCAAAAATCTATTAATACACTATTATACCATTACCTCAAAATATAATTTTCTAATAATGTACGTAATTTGGTGGATGATGACCACACTGTCATTTTTAAAGTTTTATTTCACTTTTATATTAAAAAGAAAAGTTTTTCAGGGCACCTAAGTGGCCCAATCAGTTGGGTGTCTGACTGTTTCGGAACAGGTCATGATCTCCAAGTCCTGGGATCCAGCCCTGAGTCAGGCTCCACCTACAATCTGCAGTCTGCTTCAGACTCCTCCCCACTGCCCTCTCTCTTCCCCACCCCACCCTCTGCCCCCACCCCCACTCATGCACAAAAGCTTATGCACTCTCTCCCTAAAAATAAATCTTTAAAAGAAAAGAAAAGGTTTTCAAACATTAAATTCTAATAAGCTACTTATTTTTTATAATAACCTGAAATGCATACCACAGTGAGAAATCATATATACAAAATTCTCCCATCTGGAAAATTACCTAGAAACTACCAATTATGGACTCCTAAAATAGACCATTTTAAAAATAAAGGTAAAAAATTAAATAAATAAAAGTAATAAAACTTCTAATATTCCTTTTAGTTGTCCTTTTGGGAGAAAAGAATCTCACCCTCCAATCAGCTGCTTTGCGATTTTCTGAAGCAAATTCACCCGAAACACCAAAATTTACCAAAATTTAAATAATACCATGAAAACTCCCAACACCCCATGCATCAACTAGCCAAACGTCTTTTTTCTTGTCTTACCTTCCTTCATCAATGTAATCTACAACAAGTGTGCTGAGGATGAACAGAATGAGGAGGGCAATAAACATGTGATAGATTGTTCTGATGTGGTCCACCTCAAACAGCTCACTGTAAATACAGTTCGAACAAATGAAATTATATTTCATTTTAAAGCACCATACATTAAAGTCTTTAAGGCAGTTCAGCAAATTCTTAACCCACCCTCAAATAGTAATCATGACTAAACATCTCCAAGAGGAATGACAGAATATGAAACGTGAAGCACAGACCATAAATGCCACGGCCAAGGTAAAAACTGAATGTAAAAGCTTAGGGTAAGGCTCTTTCCAATAAAATGATACTACCCTGAGAGAACAGTATGGATATCAAACACTTAAGCAAATGGGAGCATTTTTGAAAACCTGCCAAAAGTGAGTGCTTCTCAGGTAGGCAAAACAGGAAACACAAAAGCTATTCCAAATGTTAAATTACATTCCACTCCCTATACCTAACTACTATTAAGTGCTATTCTATAATCCAACTACTACCCTACATGTCTATAAACTTAACCATTTACAAATATTGTTATTTTCTATCCTCACCTATCTTTTTATTTGATTAAAACAGGGCTATTTCCCAAATAGAGCAGGGACTTTCCAGATGACATTTTCTTCGAGAGGTAATTTCTTGTATTTCACTAAAACAAATTTTTTAGCCTTGTTTTTGCAAAGATGTGTGCTCATATCTACATTAACTTTTCAAAAATATTTTAGATTACCCTGGATTAAGGATCTTCAAATTCCAGTAATAAAATATGAGCCATAAAATATGTGTTTTACTTCCCTGGTTAAAAAAAATGTTTTGAGGGGGTGCCCAGATGGCTCAGTTGGTTACGCATCCATCCAACTCTGAGTTTCAGCTCAGGTCATGATTTAGCCTTTTTAAAATATTTTTTGTTTAGGGGCGCCTGGGTGGCTCAGTGGGTTAAGCCGCTGCCTTCAGCTCAGGTCATGATCTCAGGGTCCTGGGATCGAGTCCCACATCGGGCTCTCTGCTTAGCAGGGAGCCTGCTTCCTCCTCTCTCTCTCTCTCTGCCTGCCTCTCTGCCTACTTGTGATCTCTCTCTGTCAAATAAATAAAATCTTTAAAAAAAAAAATAAAAAAAAAAAAATAAAATAAAATAAAATAAAATATTTCTTGTTTAATTTAAATTCAATTAGCCAACATATAGCAAGTACATCATTCGTTTTTGATGTAGTGTTCAATGATTCATTAGTTGTATGTTAACACCCCGTGTTCCATCATGCGCCCTCCTTAAAGTTCATCACCCAGTTACCCCAGCCCCCATCCACTTCCCTTTCCAGACCGTCAGTTTGTTTCCTGGAGTCAAGATTCTGTCATGGTTTTTTTCTCCCTCTCTGACTTCTTCCCATTCAGTTTTTCCTCCCTTCTGTCCTCTGCACTATTTCTTATATCCCACATATGACTGAAACCCTAAGATAACTGACTTATTTCAATCAGCAAAATCTCCTCCAGTTACATCCATGTTGATGCAAAAGTTAGGTATTCATCCTTTCTGATGCCTGAGTAATACTCCATTGTATGTATGAACCACATCACTACCCATTCATCTGTTGAAGGACATCTCGGCTGCTTCCACAGTGTGGCTATTGTGGACACTGCTGCTATGAACACTGGGGTGCATGTGCCCCTTCTTTTCACTACATCTGTATCTTTGGGGCAGATATCCAAGAGTGCAATTCCTGGGTTGTAGGGTAGCTTTATTTTTTAACTTTTTAAGGAACCTCCATACTGTTTTCCAGAGTGGGGGCACCATCTTCATTCCCACCAACAGTGTTAAGAGGGTTCCCCTTTCTCCATATCCTCACCAACATCTGTTATTCCCTGTCTTGTTAATTTTAGCCATTCTAACTAGTGTGAGGTGGTATTGTTCTTTTTAGCCTTTCTTTCAGCAGGGCACTGGCAGGGCTTTGTGCTTAGCAGGGACTCTGCTTCCCTGCTCCGTCTACCCCTCTCCCAACTGGTGCATGTGCACACACTCTTTCTCTCCAAAATAAATAAAATCTCTTTTAAAAAGCTTTGTAGGGGCGCCTGGGTGGCTCAGTTGGTTAAGCCGCTGCCTTCGGCTCAGGTCCCACCCAGGTCATGGGATAAAGTCCCTCATTGGGCTCTCTGCTCAGTGGGGAGCCTACTTCTCCACAACCCCCTCACCCCGCCTCTCTGCCTACTTGTGATCTGTCAAATAAATAAATAAAATCTTAAACAACAACAACAACAACAACAACAATTAAAAAAAAAAAAAAACTTTGGGGCGCCTGGGTGGCTCAGTGGGTTGGGCCGCTGCCTTCGGCTCGGGTCATGATCTCAGGGTCCTGGGATCGAGTCCCACATTGGGCTCTCTGCTCAGCAGGGAGCCTGCTTCCCTCTCTCTCTCTCTCTCTGCCTGCCTGTGATCTCTGTCTGTCAAATAAACAAATAAAATCTTAAAAAAAAAAAAAAAAAAAACAACTTTGTAATTAAAGTATACTTTAGGGGCTCCCGGGTAGCTCAACTGGTTGAGCAACTGCCTTCAGCTCAGGTCATGATCCTGGAGTCCTGGCATCAAGTCCCACATCAGGCTCCCTGCTCAGCATGGGGTCGGCTTCTCCCTCTGACCTTCCTCCTCTAATGATTGCATGCCCTCATTCTCTTTCTTAAATAAATAAATAAAATCTTCAAAAAATAAAAAATAAAAAAATAAAAAGCTTTGTAATTGAAGTATACTGTAGGGGCACCCAGGTGGCTCAATCGTTTGAGCACCTGCCTTTAGCTCAGGTCATGGTTAGAGGTTCCTGGGACTAAGGCCCAACCATGGGTTCCCTGTTCAGCAGGGAGCCTGCTTCTCCCTCTACTCCATGCTCCTGCTGTCTGGCTATCTGTAAATAAGTAACTTTTTTTTTTTTTTTAAGTGCTCTTTTTTTCATCTAGTACAATTCTATCATTACAATCTTATAATGTTCAAAATAATTTATCTTCCCCTAGATATATGGCCTTCTCATCAAATAGATCAAGGTGGCGTACAGAAAGTAAACTGTGGTAAGTGTAAGTTGTTGTTTTAAAAAAAGCACATCATGGGACGCCTGGGTGGCTCCGTTGGTTAAGCAGCTGCCTTCGGCTCAGGTCATGATCCCGGCGTCCTGGGATCGAGTCTCGCATCGGGCTCCTTGCTCAGCAGGGAGCCTGCTTCTCCCTCTGTCTCTGCCTGCCATTCTGTCTGCCTGTGCTCGCTCTCTCTCCCTCTCTCTCTCTGACAAATAAATAAAATCTTTTAAAAAAAATAAATAAAAATAAAAATTAAAATTAAAAAAGCACATTAAGGGATGCCTGGGTGGCTCAGTCAGTTAAGCCGCTGCCTTCAGCTCCGGTAATGATCCCAGCATCCTGGGATCGAGTCCCACATCGGGCTCCTTGCTCAGCAGAGTCTGCTTCTCTCTGCGCCTCTGCCTGCCACTCTGCCTGCTTGTGCGCTCGCACTTGCACTTGCTCACTCTCTCTCTCTCTCGCACTTCCACTTGCTCTCTCTCTCTCTCTCTCTCACTGACAAATAAATAAGCACATTAAGACACTCAAGGTAATTTTCACCAGCCCAACTATTTCAGATGACCTATCCTAACACAGGTGAAACTGCAGCAGTATTCTGAGGAACAACTGAGTAAATAAATAAATGATCTACTCAGAGAACAGTACAAAAGAAATATTCATTGTCTACCTAAAGCACATCTTTTTCCGTTCACACATGAGGTCCCATAAGTAATTTATACTGCCTAATTTTCTCTATAAAATTCACAATATCAGGGTTTTAAAGTAAGTCTGAGAAAACTATCAGGTTTCTAAGCTGGCTAGCCATTAAGAGATAAAAAATACATAATATACCAAGAAACACCACCACCAAAACACTCATGAGGGGTATACCTAATTAGAAAACGCTTGTTCTAGCTTTGGGGGTAACCAGTTTTCTCTATATACAACTTCAAGAAATTTGTCAGAGGACAGATAACTATGTTCACCTCTAACCCCGCCTTTGAAACTACACATAGAACCAGAAAATCACAAAAGAGGAGCAAGACAGCAAATGTACAAGTACCACCAAAACTAGTGATCTCCATGAATTCAGAACAAACTCACTAAACATGCAAA
This sequence comes from Mustela erminea, assembly GCF_009829155.1. Lineage (NCBI taxonomy): Eukaryota > Metazoa > Chordata > Mammalia > Carnivora > Mustelidae > Mustela > Mustela erminea. The sequence goes on from NC_045630.1 coordinate 23,412,177, forward strand.
GATTAAGCAGTGATTTTAATAATCAGAGTAGTTTTTAATTCAAACTTATAATTAATAAAAGCAACTAAAAATACTCACTCTAAGAGAGATTGCCTTAGAACAAAAATCTTTCCATGTTCTGGAGGTGCTCTGAAATCTCTAGGAAGAGCAAAAAATTAAAATAAAATATAAATACTTTAAGTATTTTAAGACATTTAAACCCATGCATAAGAGAAAGAATATATTACCAACTACAGCATGTAATAAAGCACCTTCTCACTGACCCAGGTATCAAGGGTTCTATGCATGTCATTTACCCCTGAAAAATCCAATGAGGTAGATACATGCAGATCTGGTGAGAAGGAAGAGACATTAAGCACACCCCACGAGAGCGGCGCTCAGAAGCACACCGCAGCCCGGCCCCTGTGGAAACATATTCCTGGCATCAAACACTGGCAACCCCTCTTCCTTCTCCTAAACATCGCTTAGGTCGGAGATAGGCCTCTAGCCATACTCCAGTTCACAGGCTCTTACTGGTCTGCCCTCTGAAACTGTACGAAAATTTATGAGACCTTCACCCTCCCTAATGTCAAAGGACTTCCAACAATCCCTAACACCCTCCTGATCTTATAGGTTGCCTCCAGTTACTAAAATCTCACACAGTGAGTATCTAGCATTATTACCTTTTTTAGGGCTTTCTGCACAACCACCCAACTATTAGTGGTCAAACTGTAATCCAGAACAAGACTGTCAGAAACCACTGGAGCATAAAACTGGAGACAGCATAGAATGGCAATTAGCACATACTGGCCTTTGATAGCTTTCCTTCTGCTGCTCTGGATTCCCGACCAATCAGAAACATATATACACCAACTGCACTTAACTTTACTGCAAGTATTGGATCAAGTACAAAAAAGAGGCTCTTGGGGCACCTGGGTGGCTCAGTGGGTTAAGCCTCTGCCTTCGGCTCAGGTTGTGATCCTGGGTCCTGGGATCGAGCCCCGCATTGGGCTCTCTGCTCAGCAGGGAGCCTGCTTCCCTCTCTCTCTCTCTGCCTGCCTCTCTGCCTACTTGGGATCTATCTCTCTGTCAAATAAATAAATAAAATCTTTTAAAAAAAAAAAAAGAGGCTCTTTACTGATGTGACAAAGGGCATGGACTCCTGAGCAAGGCTCTGGCTTCCAATACCCACTGTATGATCCTGGACATGTAACTGTCCCACACTTCAGGCATCCTAATTTGCAGCAAGCAGTTCTGGTACCAACCTCGTGGACTCATTGGTTTAAACGTAGAACATGCAACAAGTGCTGGCTCTTTTGTTCTGTAAGTCAACACAGTCTTCAATGATGTACGGATTTATTATAATCCTCATATTAAGATGAAGAAACCCAGGGTGCCTGGGTGGCTCAGTGGGTTGGGCCTCTGCCTTTGGCTCAGGTCATGGGATCAAGCCCCACACCAACCCTGCACCCAGCTCTCTGTTCAGCAGGGAGCCTGCCTCCCCCTCGCTCTGCCTGCCTCTCTGCCTACTTGTGATCTGTCAAATAAATAAATAAAATCTTAAAAAAAAAAAAAAAGAAGAAGAAGAAGAAGAAATCCACCTTTCAAGTGGTTAATTTGCCCAAGGCAACACAGAGCTAATAAAAAGTGGCACCACGGTGTGAAACCAGGCATTTTTACTGCAGTACTGATTCTGACCACTGAGCATTATCAGAGAACATGTCTGCACCAAAAGACTAATACTCATACTTACTTAGCTCTGTGGTTGTTCTCTCCTTCAAGAACAGAAAAGCTTGTGATAGCACACCCACCATTGTCTAAGGATGCTGATTTTTCAATGAGACTGTTCACAAAATCATCAAAGTGACTGCCAACTTCCTTCATAAAAAATGGCTTCAATTCCTAGAATTTTAATGCAAATTAAAAACAAAAAACATTAGGAACGAACACA